>NW_012116389.1:0-6008 GCF_000951035.1 Colobus angolensis palliatus
TATATATGCTAACACAAGTTCAAACACAGCTTATGGCGCGAAATTCAAACAAAGCTTAAGGCGTAAAATGATTGGGTCTAGCTATAGCCTGAGCAAGGGGTCTTGGTTTAATTGGTTAGAGCAGGACCTTATGAGATTCTTTCCTGGAGTTGATAATTCCGGGAACTTTGAGGCAGGGTGAGACCCCTGGAATTGGCAGGGTGGGACCTCATGAGGTTGTTTCCCGGAATTGGCAGGGTGGGACCCTATCAGGGTGGAACACTATCGAGGCAGGGTGGGACCCTATCTAGGCAGGGTGAGACCCTATCTAGGGCCACCTGGTGCTAACTTTTTAGGTTTTGTAAGGCCTACTAGTTTCAGATGCAAGTGCCGGCAGAGCTGCGGTGTTGCAGGCAGGAGTGAATGAGTGAGTGTGATGATGCATAACTGCCTGAGCACGCACTCTGCACAGTGACTGCTTGCTGAACTTTGTCGGTATAGTTATTGGTAGCATTACTGATATTACTGTAAAGGTCCGTGCACTCTATTTGCTGGGGTCCTTGGAGCCTGGTTCTGCTCTGGATGAAATGGCCAGGGAAGTCCAATACTGCAGCTCTGAGTGCACCCCCTGAGTGGTACAGAAACTGCAGAAATTGCCCTTCCTCCACTTCACACCTACACTGCAATAGGGAGACCACAGGACAAAACGCTTATTGACGCCCATGAAAGTTAGGTCTGTGCCCAAGAACGCTTTTCCACCCTGTCTTTCCCAGATGGCTGCTTGAAGGGCTCAGGAGGAGGAGCCTGCAAGTCATGGTACCCGATTTGATGATGAATCTGTGAGAAGCCACTTGCATTTGCTGCCCCAGGCCACCCACAGTGGCATTCTTTGTTTCCACTACTAGTTTACAACTTCTTTCTATTCTACTGCCAGGTAGGAAAAAAGGTGTTCCACAAAACTGCCCAAGAGGACATACCTAGGAGGAGAGTCTGACATCAGCAGGGATCTTTGTGCTGCCCTTTCAAACCCTTGCCTCACTAATTACCCAGCAGGACACAGCCAGCTCCATCCATATTGGAGTTTCACCCTTAATTAAACTTTAATTCACTCATGCCTTGTCCTTGTGGCTACATGCTGCCGGGAATCAGTGCCACAGCAACTTGGACCCAGGCCAGGGCCTTGCAGAAGAACACCCAGAGGCATCACCAAGTAAAAATAGACTTTCCTGACTATTAAATCCAATGCTGTACTCAGAGAACCAACAAGAGTGCTCCCAAGGAGAGCTGTGATCTGCCTACAGGCAGAGAATGGATGATTTCAGTAATCTCCCCCCTCCCCTCCCCACCCCAGCTGCCACTTACACAGGGACACTCAAACAAACTGGGATTATACAATTACTCATTTAAATTTATCTTATTTCCAATAAGAAATCATCAGGGTAAGCATGAGAAAACCAAGAACTTCAAACCACTCACATATATGAAGTCCTAACTCAGTGCCAGGCATGGTGGAGAAATGAGATGAAATCAGCTTTCTGTAGACATTGTTAGGGCCCCGCCCACTGTGCACCTGGCAGTCACTTACAGTTTCCACAGGCCTGCAGCTTCCTACCCTACACATCTGCATGTCTCTGACAGGCTCTTCTATGGCTGTGGGTGTGTGCAGCAAGTCAGCAGGACTGCCTGGAAGTGCCAGAGAGTTAATGCTCCAGGAGTGGTTCCAGTGAGGGACAGGAGCTGGTGAACAAACACCCCAGCATCCTCAACTACTGGTTCTACTTCTTCTTTCAGAAGGTCCCCCAGGAGTGAGGCCTAGGTGCCTGCCCTAGCCTCCGGCTCATTAATTCACCTTGTATTGTCTTTCATTCTTCTCTGACTCACTTCCCTTCTCTCTCACCAAGCTTTTACGAATCACTTTTCAAATAAACTACTTGCACCCAGTCCTAGTCTCAGTGTCTACTTTTGGAGGAACGCTAACAAAGACACAATTTTAGTCTTAACTTTGATGATGACACTTACAAGTTAACTTTAATAAAAGTGAAGGCCTAAAACTCAAATATCCATAAGCCAAAAGCCAATGTGATCAAGTATCTACAGGTCCAAATCTACAAATATCTACAAGTCAAACCCAAGCGGGGCCTAAGGGGCCCTGGAGAGCAGGTATCCTCTTTGGGAGGCAGCTACTAGTCTACTCAAGAGGATGTTTCCATGCAAGAAGGTGGGGCTAGTATTGTTAGAGCTTCCAATCTTAAAAGAGAGGCTGGAATTCTGCATTTTTATATGGACTGTCCCAATTTTTAAATGTTGCAATCAACTCAAAAATTTGAAAGAACTCGGAAGCCCAAGAGAAATCCATCCATGAACAAGAGCACGTCCACAGTCCCCAGTTTGTGACCTCTGGTTCCACTGGATTTAATTATCCGGCAACCACTGTTGACCCTTCCCAGGGCAGTTTAAATTGAGTAGTGAGGCCAGAAGTCATATTGTGGAGAGCTGAGAAAAGAATTGGAAGTGAGAAAATAGAGAAAACCAGTGTAGATGATTCTTTCCAGAACAGAGATAGAGTAGTAGATATTGAAATCAAATAAATATTTTAATTCTTAAAGTTTGGGCACTCAAAAATACTTTTAAACAAAGAGGAAAAATCAAGGATTAAAGAAGAGGATGAAGACAGTGGAGAGACAGGGAGTAACAAATTGAGTAAAGTCCCAAAGTGAAGGCAAGAACAGGCATGCTAGCTGTGGGACTGGCCTTCAACATGAGGAAAGCCTACCATTCTCTGAAATGTGGGGCAGAAGATACAGGACACACTAACGTAAACAATCTCTAAAGTATCCTAAGGCAGAGCAGCTCATTCAAAAATAAAGTGGTCGGGCACAGTAGCTCACTCTTGTAATCCCAGCACTTTGGGAGGCCGAGGCAGGTGAATCATTTGAGGTCAGGAGTTCAAGACCAGCTTGGCCAACATGGTGAGACCCCCACTTCTACTAAAAATACAAAAATTCGCCAGGCATGGTGGTGCACACCTGTAATCCCAGCCATTTGCAAGGCTGAGGCAGGAGAATAGCTTGAATCCTAGAGGCGGAGGTTGCAGTGAGCCAAGATTGTGCCACTGCACTCCAGCCTGGACAACAGAGTGAAACTCTGTCTCAAAAAAAAAATTGACTAGTTATTTTTATTTTTATTTTATTATCTAATTATGGAATTCATACATGTTTATTTTGGAAATGTTGGAAAATAAAGAAAATAATAAAGATGGAATGAAACATTTCCTGTTATTCCACATCCTAGAGAGAACTGTTGCTGGAAAAGGGATATTGATTCCAGACCCCAAGGGAGGGTTCTTAGATCTCACACAGGAAGGAATTCAAGGCACATCACAGAGTACAGTAAGAAGAGATACTGAAATTATCGAAAGCTACTCAGTTACAGAGTAGGGCATCCTCAGAAAGCAAGAAGAAGACTGCCCTGTCTTTGTTTTAAAGTTTTTCTTAAAACAAAGGTCTAGTCTATATAAAAGCGTCTAGTCTATATAAAAGCGAAGCTAAGGTATGTCTATGTGCAGGTGGGCTGAGAGCATGACAAAATTTATTATTCTGTTGATTTAAAGAAAACTATCCTTCTATAATACCAGCAGTTTGGTAGGCCAAGGCAGGAGAATTGCTTGAACCCAGGAGTTTGAGACCAGCCTGGGCAACATATTGAGACCCTGCCGAAAGATGAAAGGAAGAAAGGAAGAAAGAAAGAAAGAAAGAAAGAAAGAAAGAAAGAAAGAAAGAAAGAAAGAAAGAAAGAAAGAAAGAAAGAAAGAAAGAAAGAAAGAAAGAAAAAAAAAGAAAAAAGAAGGAAGGAAGGAAGACAGAGAGGGAGAAAGAAAGGA
This sequence comes from Colobus angolensis palliatus, assembly GCF_000951035.1. Classification (NCBI taxonomy): domain Eukaryota; kingdom Metazoa; phylum Chordata; class Mammalia; order Primates; family Cercopithecidae; genus Colobus; species Colobus angolensis. Next base: position 3,860 of record NW_012116389.1, read on the forward strand.
AGGAAGGAGGGAGGGAGGGCGAAAGAAGGAAGGAAGGAAGGAAGGAAGGAGAAGGAAAGAAGGAAGGAAGGAAAGAAGGAAGGAAGGAAAGAAAATAAAATGATCCTTGACATTTTAGTGTACAAGTACATCAAAGCATAACTGTAATTATCTTGAAAGCATATATTGCCATGGGTATTGGGATATCTGGACTTCGGAGTGTGTCCTTGCAGGTATCTTTAAACTGTTTCCTCAGTGGTAAATACCTTATGACTATATATCATGACCCACAAGGAATGTGCCTTGTTAGTCCCAAGAGGGAGCTGATACTAAAGTGATGTTACTCTGGCTCTCCTGGGCTCCTGTTTCCCTAAAAGAACCACTGCTAGTGTTTGTGACTATATCTTTTTCATTCAAAGTGGGATTATACTACACATACTGCTTCGTAAACGGATTTTTTAATTTTGTGACATATCATGGACATTTTCCCACACCATTAGATATTCTTTTAAGATATGACTAGTTATAGTCACATCGTATTTTCCAAAGATACCCACACCCACGTATCTGCTCTCCCTACAGTGTGACATTCACGTGCTTCCATCAAGAAGTGAGGTCTTTGTTTCCTCCCTTTGAACCTGGCCAGAATTTGGAACTGACACAGTCAATAGAATGTGGCGTAAGTGATGCTGTGTGCCTTCCAAGGCTAATTCAGAAAGACAACATGGCTCTGTTTTTTAATTTTTGATTTTTGCCCTTGGAACCAAACTACATTTGTGAGGAAGTCGGGTCTATATGGAAAGGCCATATGTGAATGTTCCAGCTGACTGACCCACTTGGGCCTCTAGCTCATACCAGCATCTGCCGATATGTGAGCAAACAAGTCTTCCAAGATAGCAGACTTCAGGTCTTCCAGTTAAAGCCCCAGGCATTACAGAGTAGAGATAGACCATCCCTACTCCCTGCTGCCTGAGTTCCTGATCACAAATTCCATGAGAGATAGTAAGTGATCATTGCTAGAGAAACAAAGCAGTATTGCATTTCATGGATATATCACAATGTTACCCTTTTGGGGGGCTCTAGATTGTCTCTAATTTTCTGCTATTATAAATAATTCTGAATGAACCTCCATGTAGCTGATTCTTTGTCTAATTAACATCTCTTTCCTAAGAATAAACGTATAGATGAGCAATAATTAGGTCAAAGGATATGATCATTTTAAAGGCTTCGGAAACGCATTGCTCAATTGCTTTCTACAATTGCTGAATCAATTTACATTCTCACAATTAGTGTATGAGAGTGTGTGAAAGCATTCAGTGAGTTATTCTTAGTCACTGACCTCTGACAACTTTACATTTCTTTTCCTCAAACTGTCATCCCCACCCCATGTTGGTTAATTTTTGAGGCTTGTGATTCTGAAGATTGGCAACAAATTAGTGGATACCATGTTGGGAGTTGTTCAGGGCAAGGAATAGATGGAAACTGCTGGTGGGTGGCCGTGGGGCCAGACAGCTTTGCTCAGAACAGGGGTCCAAGGAGGGCTATCAAAGTTGATCACATCACAAACCATAGGCTCCTCCTACCCAGATTGGATGGCGCCTGGGATAGAAGCTCCAACTGCAGTGCTAAGCCCAGGAAATACACCTGTCCCTGCTGTGCTCCTTAAGAGGGTTGATAATAGAGGTAGGGATACCCATTCTTGTCATTTGTTGTTTTTGTTGAGATAAAATTCACATATCATAACATGAGCCGTTTAAAGGAAATAGTTCAGTGGCATTAATATCACAATATTGTACAACCACCGCATCTCTCTAGTTTCAAAACTCTTTCATTGCCCCAAAGGGAACCCCCATACCCATTAGGCAGTTACTCCCCATGCCCTTCCTTCCAGCCCCTAGCAACCACCAATCTGTTTTCTGTCTCTATGAATCGATCTATTCTGAGCATTTCATATACATAGAATCATGCAACATGTGACCTTTTGTGCCTGGCTTTTGAGGTTCATCCACATTGTGTATGTATACATCCTTCCTTTCTCCTCTTATTTCTGAATAATATTCCATTGTATGGATATACCACAATTTGTTTATCCATTCATCATCATTTATGAACATTTAGGTTGTTTCTTTCTAATATTTTTAAACCAAAACATGTGCATTAGAACTTTCCC
>NW_012116389.1:6409-44713 GCF_000951035.1 Colobus angolensis palliatus
GGCTGGAGTGCAGTGGTGCAATCCCTGTTCACTGCAACCTCTGCCTCCTGGGTTCAGGCAATTCTGCCTCAGCCTCCTGAGTAGCTGGGACTACAGGCGTGGGCCACCATGGCCATCTAATTTTTATATTTTTAGTAGTGACAGGGTTTCACCATGTTGGCCAGGCTGGTCTCGAACTCCTAACCTCAGGTGATCTGTCCACCTCAGCTTCCCAAAGTGCTGGGATTACAGGCATGAGCCACTGCTCCCAACCTCTTAGACTCAATTATTAAGGAATATTCATCACTCTATAACTCATCCCTGAAAATCACTTGATTCCTTAATGAAGCCCTTCTTTAACTCGACTTGGAATCAATTTCTCTCATTTACTTTAAAAGCAAAACAAAAACCTTTCCACTGAGTCTATCAGGCAACTTTACAGGAACTCAAAACAGTTTTTGATAGCATAGGCCTAAAAAGAAGATATTCGAATGGAGTTGAGACAAACCAGATTGTCCTAGAAGGCACTTCTGATTTCTCTAGTGAAATCTGGGCCAAAGAAATGGTCACTAACACTCTCCTTTGTACTTCCACATAGTTTAATACATTAAGCACTCAACTAAAAAGGGAGAAGAAGCCAGGCGTTTGAGTGTTAGGGCAAAGAAGCCAAAGAAAGAATCAGCGGCACCAACTTTCTCTACCCAGTCTGTTTTTCCACCACAGGACTCTTGTTATGACGAACAATGTATGTAGTGTGAAGAGGACAGGACCTTGATACCCCTCTTTTCCTGTAACGAAACTACTGCCACCCTGTTCTTCATGTTCAATGGTTGGATCCTTGTGGGAACTCAGTGGGCTGTGGCTGACACATTAGAATTGAGGGGTTGTGGCTCATTCACTGCATTGTCTCCTAAGCCTTACTCTAGTGGGAGGCTAAATGGAGTTGGCTCCACTAGTTTATCTTACTTAGGAAGAAAAGTTCATTAAAGCTTTTTTATGGCCGAATCTCACTGACCAGTTCTAGCTTTTTATGTTTTGGGGCTGATTTTCCTTTTCTTGATCTATTTAACAATTTAAACCAAATCTACCTAAGCACATTCAATATAACTCCTACTTCTTTTTCTCTGAGGTAAACATAAGAAAGTTTGCTTCAGGATTCTGTGCAGTATTTTCTGGTCCCAGAGGTCAAGTAGAGTATTTTGATCTGGACAAGAGGTTTTCAGATACTGATCAAAGATGAAGATATCATCAGATAAAGTGCCTCAAGATATGCACCCTCGCCTGGGTAAGCATCTCTCATTCGGCAGGAAAAATCAGGTTTCACAGGTAAGCTATCTTCTCTCCTCCCCAGCTGTTTGGGATGTAGGTTGTTAGTAACAGGGCTGGGGGTAGGTTGAATGAGAAAATATTTTGCAATGCAGATAGAAGCATGTATTATTAGTCCAGACAGTCACAAGTGCCAGAAACACAACACAAATTAACTTAAGCATAACAAGACAGTATATATGTTCATTAAACTAAAGATTCACAGTTATAGCTGTCTTCGGTCACACTTGAATCTAGGAGTTCAAATGATGCCATCAGCTCTGCCTTCCTTGGTCTTATCTTCATTGTTAGTCAGTGACTGGGGTAAGGTCAGCCCCAGCTGAACCAAAAGACAGAGAGGGGTGGTTGCCCAGAATAAAAGCTAAAATTTCAGGATAGACAAAAACAAGAGATTCTATCACAGAGAGTCCTGTCCCGTGCATCTTTATAAAAGTGACTCCATAAAGCTTGACCTGAGATACCACATTGCCTGATCTCATAATGTCTCTTGCTATACACTGAATGCTTGTGTCTCCCCACCCCAAAATTCATATGTTGAAATCCTAATTCCCAATTTGATGGTATTAGGAGGTGGGGGCATTTGAGGGGTGACTAGGTCATAAGGGTGGAACCCTCACGAATGGGATTGGCACCCTTATAAAAGAGATTCCGAAGGGCTCCCATATCCCTTCTGCCATGTGGAGACACAATGAGAATATATCATCTATGAATCAAGACACCAGCCCTCACCAGATAATCCTGAACCTGTAGCACCTTAACCTTGAACTTCTAGCTTCCAAAACTGTGAGAAATGAATTTCTGTCTTTATAAGTCAGTCTATGGCAATTTGTTATAGCAGCCTGAACTAAGACACCTCTTGAGCATCTATTATGTGCCATGCATTGTGCTAAGTGCTGAGTGCTAGGAACACTGATGAGCAAAATAAAGACTCTCTCGGCCCTCATAGAGTTTGCATTTTAAGGGCAATATACTTTTTTGTGATTCTAGCCAGACTAGTCCTTGTCTTCTTCATGAATTCCCACACAACAGTTGGTGGGGGGAATGTCATAGGCCAGATTGCCTCCAGGTGGAGACTGAGACGACAAGGATTAGATACATATGATTTATGGAGGGAGTGTTCTTAGAAGATAGGTGAGAAAAAGAAATAGGATAGAGGTTGGAAGAGCTAAGCAAGAAACTGGTCTCAGCTGATGTCAGCCTCTGCTTATCTCATGGGAAATTCTGAGCATGAATTGTACTACAGGGTTAGTCCCAGCTTGAGGCAAAAGGGTGGACCTTGTGTGCCCCCATGTCAGTCACTCAATGGCTGTGGGCTGCCCTGGGTGGGATGGGGGTGAAATACTCCAGGCCAGATGGCTCCTCTTCTGCCAGAGCAATTCTGCGACGGGGGCAGCTGTGAGCCATTAGTCACCAACGCTCTCAGCAACTGAGTGGGTCCACTGGCCTTGGGGAAGGCATTTTGGTGGGACACCACAATCTCACTACAGAGAAGATGATGTTGGTCACATTTTTCATTAGGTAATGTATAATTTCTATCTATGTATTGGATAGCGCTTTTACTCAATTTGTTTTTCAGTTATTCAATTATTTAAGTGATATGACCAGAAAGCAAAATAATAGCAATTATAGTAATATAGGGCGATGAATATAAACTCTCTTTAAGACTTCCCTAGGCCATGGTGGCTCATGCCTGTAATCCCAGCACTCTGTGAGGCCAAGGTGGGTGGGTCTTTTGAGGTCAGGAGTTCAAGACCAGCTTGGCCAACATGAGGAGATCCCCCCATCTCTATTAAAAATACAAAAATTAGCCGGGAGTGGTGGCACACGTCTGTAATTCCAGCTACTAGGGAGGTTGAGGCAGGAGAATCGCTCGTACCTGGGAGGTGGAGGTTGCAGTGAGCCAAGGTCGCACCACTGCATACTGCACTCCAGCCTGGGAGACACAGTGAAACTCCATCTCAAAAGAAAAAAAAAGACTTCCCTAGTACCTCGGTGATCATTTTAGGCCAAAAAACAAATAATAATATTATTATAATAATAAAAAATTAAAGCCACATTGTAAACTGAATCTTTCTCAACAATGCCTGGGGTTTGTCACAAACATTAGGAGAATGAGATGAATGCTGTAAATTGTGCTTAGCAACTGGAGAGTGCCACGTCTACCAGGAAACCTTTGCTTCCTAAAAATGGAAGCATTATCTGGTGAAATCAGGACAATTACAGCCACTAATCATTTGTAACTGAAAGCCTGTAACTGAATAAAATAGGAGTTGAAAACTCCAAATCTAATTTGTCAGTAATGGACAAAAGATTATGTCTATTAGGACATCCATTTCAGATAAACAATGAGCAGTATTGCTCAAAGTCTTATGCTTTCTTCTATTTTAAGATGACTTTGTTTATTAGGAATTGCAGTTTCATTGACCTCAATAACTTTACGGGAATTAAGAAGATGTGGAAGGAACATCAACCTCCTCGTGTAGGGAGGGAAGAACGGGAAGCCTTGGGACCCAGAGTCAGCAGTTGCCCTGAAGTCAGGGCCAGAAGTTGGAGGTCTGCATCCACTGTGAGAAATGGCCCAGCTAGGTTTCGTGTTGAGGAACTGAAATGAATACCCACACACATGTGCGTGAACACACATACACATACAGCTTACTGTCTACACTAACATGACCTTGCTTTTCTATCATATTCATTTGCATAACTTTGCCATGCTAGAAGATTCCAGTGCAGGAAAATAACTTGAAAGTTCATCATCCTGAAAAATACATCATAAGAAGCATTAACAGATAGCTTACTTCCTAAGATTCTCCAATCCTATCACCTCAAAATCCTTACCATCCTGTTTCCACCAATTGTAAACCATTATGTCATGATCCTTATTCAATCCTAATCCAGTATCTCATTGAAAGACCTAATTTTGTTTATTTGTTTTGAGACAGGGTCTCACTCTGTCGCCCAGGCTGGAGTGCAGGGGCTCAACCTCGGCTCACTGTAACCTCTCCCTCCTGGGCTCAAGTGATTCTTGTGTCCCAGCCTCCGGAGTTGCAGGGATTACAGGCACCCTCCACCACGCCTGGCTAATTTTTGTATTTTTAGTGGAGACGGAGTTTCGCCATGTTGGCCAGACTGGTCTTGTACTCCTGATCTCAGTTCATCTACTCACCTCGGCCTCTCAAAGTGTTGGGATTACAGGCATGAGCCACTGCACTTGGCCATGATTTAAATGAAATCCAGTTCTCAATAAAATCCAGCTTTGTCTTTGCTCCTAGAAGACAGACAAAACTCTGTTGCAGTGGTGTTCTTCCTTACCACAGAAAACAATCTACTCAAAATTGTCTTATCAATGGGTAGCACTGGTGACACTGGGGAGGCTTGCATTCAACAGTGTTTAATGGCTGTAGCTCTTCTCAGGCATAAATCTTCGTGCTTGCTTCTCCAGCATCCTCTGTATCCTACTCCAGGGCCATTTCTTGAATCCCTGCTTGTTTTGTTTTTCATTACTCTAAATTGACTTAAAGAATACCCAAAAGGGACATAAATAAATTTTAATAGTAGGTAGAAAAATTATATGTAAAACTTTACGTATCTAACATTAAAGTTTTAAAATATAAAAAACAAAAATGATAGATACACAAAGAACAAATAGACAAATCTACAATCTCTGTGAGAAAATTTAAAATATCAGAAATTGACAGAGTACGCTGCTCTGCCTATGGAGTAGCCATTCTTTTATTCCTTTCCTTTCTTAACAAACTTGCTTTCACTTTACTCTATGGACTCACTCCAAATTCTTTCCTGCACAAAGTCCAAGAACCCTCTCTTGGTGTCTGGATTGGGACCCTTTCCAGTAACATCTTCCTGGCAAACCACAAAGGGACTATACTGAGGAGACCCCCAATCGAAAGGAAAAAGACTTTAGCACCATTTGACTGACTTTGGATAAGTGGTGGAGTACATTTTACCTGGCTAAAGGATGGGACTGTGTTAAAGGCCCAATTTAGAGGAATTAGAGTCTCTCCTAAAACAAAGTGGGTTAAAGGTCCCTCTTTTTTTTTTTTTTTTTTTTTGAGACAGAGTCTTGCTCTGTTGCCCGGGCTGGAGTGCAGTGGTGCAATCCCTGTTCACTGCAACCTCTGCCTCCCGGGCTTAAGTGATTCCCCACTTCAGCCTCCTGAGTAGCTGGGATGACAGGTGTGCACCACCACGCCCAGCTAATGTTTTATATTTTTAAAAGAGATAGGATTTTGCTATATTGGCCAGGCTGGTCTCAAACTCCTGACCTCAAGCAATCCACCTGTCTTAACCTCTCAAAGTGCTGGATTTACAGGCATGAGCCACCAGGCCTAGCCAAAGGCCCTCTTAATAAAAAGCGAGGATGCTTGACCGAATTTGGGTTGAAGGCCCAACTTAGGAAGGTTAGAGTCCTATCTAAGATTTAGGGGGTTAGAGGCCCCTCTCAATAAAGTCCCTCTTGGTAAAAACTGGATTTGGCACTATGGAGTGTTAACCGCTATTCTCTTTCGATTAATCTGCCTTGGACTCTTTGCTGATGGCTATGGGTGACAGGGTTAGACATGTAGAGGATCACAGGACACAGGGAACTTTTTCCTCCCGAAAAGGGGGAATTTGAGAGCTGATGGGGCTGATGGGACTGCTGGAAAAGATCCCTTTGTGACAGACAAGCAGCTACCTGGACTTTTGATTCAGTGTTGTGGGGATGGGCAGGTCTTTCTCTGGCCTCCCTGAGCTCCTGGCTTTCCCCACCCCACTGCAGGCAATGCTGTTCTCCTTTCCCTTTCCTCTTTTTCTCTGCGCAAACATGTTATAGGAATGGTAAAACTGTTTATCTCCCCTGCAAAGTTTTAATTAATGGGAAAAAAGGATTTGTGAGGCTAGTCTTAAGCTGTAGCTAATCTGGTGTGCTTTGTGTGTCTTTCTGTATCGTTCTGTCATATTGTTCTAAAATATCTTAGGATAGAACACTCCTTAGGACCCCATAAGCCAACTGTTCAAGCCAGCCCAACAAACTGGTCAGTAACAAACTTTGCTGCAGGTCTCTGAAACAAACAAACAAACAAACAAACAAAACTGATTAAAAGTTCTCTCTCATTTTGTTTTATGTCCTTGGGATTTTGACCTTGTAACCCACACGGTGGTACTTTCTCTTGGTCTCCACCATCCAGAGGACAGTAAGTTTGGAGTTCATGTCATAACCTTAAAAATTATCTCAAGCAGTTAAAAGCCTTTGCAAGCTCAAAAGTAACTGCTCTAGGACTCCTTCTGGGAAGAGCAATGGAAACCACCCAAAGCTGCAGCTTAGTAGCTAAGGCTTTGTTTTTTCACAATGGCAACTTGGGTTCAATTTTCAGCTTAGGGAATGAGTCCTTTCTGATTTGATATTTGTGTGACTTTTTCCATTCGTTTATTCTCTTCCCCTCCATGAACAACTTCTGACTTCCTTTCTTGAGTCTTCCTTTCTCTGAGCACCTGTAAGGTTAGTTTGGGTAAAGTTCAAAAGCCAGAAATATTGGCAGTTTGGCCTGCCTGAAGTCAGGTAATAAGAGATTTGATTAAAAATCAGCTGAATTAAAAGCAGATATCCAAGCTATACTTAACATTTAAAAGGTCTTTATTTTTTCCCGCTTCTTAGATTTTATTTTTCTGAAGAAAAAGGTTTTTTCCTCTTAGCTGATTGAATTATTTTTCTCCATTTTGTCTTCTTGCCACTCTCTGTGCACACATGGGAGGACCTAAGAAAAATTATAGAGGAGGCACCACAGACCCCATTTTGGGAAAACCTCTGTTTTCCTCATGGGACCCCAGGAATTGAAAGTGGATAGATTCCTCTCAAAATCTAAGTCTCTGTTCTGTTTTGCATTGCATTATCTGGCATCTTTGACTTTCGGGCGTATCGGAAATTACTTCACATTATGAGAGAGCTTTGGTGTGTAATAACTATGTAGGAAATATACTTTTGGGAATGGCTACTGGCATTTATAGGGGAATACACGGCTTTGCCCATTTGGATCAGAGAAGCATGCTTCTTGGCCACCTAGAAGGTATGGAAATGTCCCCACCCCCACTGAGAGATAAGACTCCCATGGAGATGGCTGATTCCCTCTTTTGGGGATCCAGGATCTCACATAAAAATGGGACCCTTAATTTTGGGAGAATCTATGTTGCCTTCCAGCTGTACCTGCTAATTAGGCCCTAGAAACTGCGTGCTTTAAAGAGAAACTTAAAAACTAAAACTGGCAAATGAAAAGCCTTACAACTACTGGATCTTCTGTATTTCTGTATATTTATTTATTCTTTTTTATTTTAATTACTTCCTACACTATGTTGATGTAATTTCTGTGTATTTTTATGTGTGCATGTGATGTTTATATATGAAAGAGCTCTGATAAGTTGGCTTAAAAGGAATCTTTTAAATGTAATCTCATTACATTTCATGCTTACATCAAATATTTTGTCAGAAAAAAAAAACTGTAATGCCTTTTAGTTCATGTGACTTTGATTATCTTTTCCCAAAGACAGTTTTACAGATATTATTAGTAAAATAAAGACATTTGGTCTAAATTATGGAGATATTATTGAGAATTAGTCAGATATTAAGTTTGCTAAATGATTTAAGGTCATAAACTGCTTCTTTGACTTTTGAAAATTGTCCAACCTACCTGCTTTGGAGCTATTAGATTCCAGGTAAGGCCTGGGAACATGTGGATGCCCCCTGGGTATGGTGGAAAGAGTCAGACCTTATCTGCACTTCTGTCTGGTGTCTTAAGCTCCACACCTGGTACATAATTAGAATCACTTACTCACCAGGTTTTCCACCAAAAATAAAAATTGCTAAGAGTTAACATTGTAATATGTAATTGAGACTATCAAAGAAACAATTGTACACACAAGGTGTGTGTAAGGAAAATAAAAATGTGTTTTTGGTAAAAGATAAGAAGGCATGGGAAGGTAAATTTTTTGGCCTAGATTAAAAGGTTGAAGGATTGTTTTAAGTTAGATAGGATAAAACTGAAGGTTTCAGCCAGTTGTGAAAGGTTTGTGAAAGATTAATCTTGTAAAAGAAATTCTGTGTGTGAACATACTGGCTAAATTTAAAGTGGTATTCTTCTGCTTTTCCATAAATTGAACATTGGAATAAAAGCACAATGGGCATTCTTAGAGCACTGATCTGCTCTTTAATAGAAAATTGTAAAGGGTCATAACAGGTTTATGAGAATCTTACCTTATAGTCAAACTGATTAAGATTGGATAGATTTGTCTATATGATTTTATTAAGAACTGAGTTTGACATCATTAGTGCACTAACGCCAAGGTGAAATTTAGGCTTTCTCTCAAGATTTTCAAGTAATATTAAAACAATGAAGAATTTTTGTTTGACTCTTGAATAAACTGTAGGAAAAAGAAGGGAAAAACAAAAGATTGTTTGGAAAACTAAATCTTCTATTAATGAGTAAAGGTTTTTGCCTTTTTAAAATGTTTGAGTTATTAATTTGGCCAGATAAATGACTTATGGTGACCTGGGATTTGATTTTATAATAACAAGTGTTTTAAACATTTGATATTTGACAAAATTTCAAATGAAATCATAAATTATGTCTTTTCTGACCTAATTAATTCTTTAGATATTAGGTCTCCTAAAGTCCAAAAAAGATATATTTGGCTTATTTGGTATGCAGGTTTCTAATAACTTTGGAGATTGTGAAAATAGAATAGAGGAAAAAGTTTTCAGGACTCTCATGGAGAGCTAAAATGTTCATGAATGTCAGGCAGGGCATGGTGCCTCACACCTGTAATCCCAGCACTTTGGGAGGCCGAGCCAGGAGGATCACCTGAGGTCAGGAGTCCAAGACCAGCCTGACCAACACAGCAAAACCTTGTCTCTCCTAAAACTACAAAAGTTAGCTGGGCGTGGTGATACACACCTATAATCCCAGCTACTCAGAGGCTGAGGCACAAGAATCGCTTGAACCTGGAAGGTGGAAGTTACAGTGAGCCAAGATCACACAACTGCACTCCAACCTGAGCAACTGAGTGAGACTCTGTCTCAAAAAATAAGTATGTAAGTAAGTAAGTAAGTAAGTAAGTAAGTAAGTAAGTAAGTAAGTAAATAAATAAATTTATTTAAAAAGTTCATGAAGTCAAACAGAACAGTAGTTAACTGCATCAACTGAACTAATAGAAGACTGAATTAATCTTTTTGACTTTTTGCTTAAGATGTTGCTAATCCTTTGTTTTGTTTTTGTTTTGTTTTTCAGAACAAGAGAAACTTCTATTCTGAGCTATTTACAGCTTTTAACAATTGAGTAAATTACACTCCTGTGAACAAAATTTGGACCATGTTTGTTTCTCTCCACCTGATTTCTCCTCAATTTGGGAACTATTAGTGAGTATTCTTAATTTATGGCAATATAGTTATTCACATAAGTGCAATAAGAATGTTTTCTTTTGCAACAGGACACAATTGGAGAAACTGGTTATTTTACCAAGGTTTTGACTGAAATGGCTTTCTTTCGTTTAAGGGATCAAACTTGACTCATAGAGCCAAGAAAAGCCCCGTGGGAAAACTGGCTTCATACCTTGTCTACATAGTCCCTGTGCAAGGTTCCTGACCTGCGATAAATAAAGGATGTCACTTTCTAACAGGACCAGGAGCCCCAAAATATCTTAAGATCTCAAGAGAAGAGAAATTTACCCAACACACAGGTATTTGACAGTACAAACCCACGGTTGGGCTCAGCTTTTAGCAAAGTCTTATCTGAGATTCTTTTTATGGAACAAAGTTCTGCCAAAGCCAGTTTTGAAAGGCTATGTGAAAAATAATTATTCTTTCTGCACTTTATACAAATAATCAGACCAAGTATAATAAACCAAATTGGTCTTACCATGATTTGTCTTTAGGAAAAATGAGAGACTAGAGAGAGAAAAATTATGTTTCAAAAACTGTGATACACTTGTTATTAAATTCTAGTCTCATTGGTTGTTTTCAATTTTTTTCTTCAATTTAGACTAATCCTGCTTATTCCTGTGAACCAACCAGTGATCTCTGGCTGCAGCTCAGAAGAAACAAGAGGGATGGGTAATGTAAAAATCTGGATCAGTATTCTAATTCTGGTCACATGTTTGAATTGGCTAGCAACCCCGTATCAGCTTGGTTCCAACAGTTGTACAGTTCATGGAAACCTTCTTACTTAGTTTACTTGAGATAATTTTACTTATTTTGTTTTACCATTGTGGAATATATTGCTGTTGAACTCTTTGTGTAGGAATGCAGGATAAGTTTACTGAATACTTTCTAAAATTAAACACTTACTAATCCTCCAGATATCACCTTTTGTCAGACTTATGAACGGCCCTCACCATACTGATGCTTTCTGACTGAGCTCCTCTCTACCCTGAATACAAGAAGCCCTAACATTTAGACAGGAGTATCATCATCCCTATTCAGCCTGAAGAAGTTACAGAAGATGGATCTTTGTCCCTCTACAACGCTTAGGATTAAGGGTTCCCTTGTAAAAAGGAGGGGGAAAATATATTAGAGGTGTTTGTACCAGAGGCACTCCATGTTGAATAGGGTCTGGGTAAAGTGAGGCTGGTACCTACTTGGCTGCATGCTCAGGAGGTTAAGCATTCTTAGTCACAGGTTGAGATAGGAGGTGAGCACAAGGTACATGTCATAAAGATCTTGCTGATAAAACAGCATGTGGTAAAGAAGCCAGCCAAAACCCACCAAAACCAAGATGGTGACGAGAATGACCTTTGGTCATCCTCACTACTCATATGCTAATTATCATGCATTAGCATGCCAAAGACACTCCCACCAGTGTCATGACAGTTTACAAATGCCATGGCAATGTCAGGAAGTTACCATATATGGCCTAAAAAGGGGAGGAACCCTCAGTTCCAGGAATTGTCCACCCCTTTCCTGGAAAACTCATGAATAATCCACCCCTTGTTTAGTACACAATGAAGAAGTAACTATAAGTATAATCAGTTGAGCAACCCATGCTGCTGCTCTACCTACATAATAGCCATTCTTTTATTTTTGTACTTTCTTAATAAACTTGCTTTCACTTTATGCCAGAAAAAGAAGAAATTGACAGAGTAGAAACAAATAAGAATACCCAAGATTCAAATAACAATACATACATCAAATATGGCTGGGAGCGGTAGCTCATGCCTGTAATCCCAGCACTTAAGGGGGACAAGGCAGGTGTATTGCTTGAGCTCAGGAGTTTGAGACCAGCCTGGGCAACATGGTGAAACCCTATCTCTACAAAAACTACAAAAAATTAGCCAGGCATGGTGATGTATGCCTGTAGTCCCAGACACTCAGGAGGCTAAGGTGGGAGAATTGCTTGAGCCTGGGAGACAGAGGTTGCAGTGAGCCAACATCATGCCATTACACTCCAACCTGAGTGATAGAGTGAAACTCTGTCTCAAAACAAACAACAACACAACAAAATCAAATGCTGTACCCTCAAAACAAATAATACATTCCTTCTCCTTGATTTCTTTTATACACTTAGCCTCCATGACCCTATCCTCTCAGCTTTCCTTCCACTTCCTTGGTGCCCCTTTCTCTGTCGTCTACCAGTTCCTCTCATTCTTCCAGACTTATCATGTGTGTTTCTAAAAGCTTAGTCCTGGGCAATTCTATCCCCTCTCTCTGCAGTCAGCCCTTAGTATCCATGGGTTTGGCATCTATAATTCAACCAAATGCAGATTGAAAATATTTGTGGAAAAACAATTAAAAATAGCAATACGACAATGGGCCAGGCATGGTGGCTCACACCTGTAATCCCAGCACTTTGGGAGGCCAAGGTAGATGGATCACCTGGGGTCAAGAGTTTGAGACCAGCCTGGCCAACATGGTGAAACCCCTTCTCTACTAAAAATACGAAAATTAGCCAGGTATGGTGGTGGGCGCCTGTAATCCTAGCTACTCGGGAAGCTGAGGCAGGAGAATCGCTTGAACCTGGATGGTGGAGGTTGCAGTGAGCCGAGATCATGCCACTGCACTCCAGCCTGGGTGGCAGAGCAAGCCTCTGTCTCAAAAATAAAATTAAAAAAGCAATAAAAATAATACAAATAAAAACCAATACAGTATACCAACTATTTATATAGCATTTACTTGTATAGGTATTATAAATAATCTAGAGATGATTTAAAGTATGTGGAAGGATATGTGTAGGTTTCATGCAGATACTACACCATTTACATAAGAGACTTGAGTATCCATGGATTTTTTGTATCACTTGGGGATCCTGGAACCAACCCTTCCAAGGGATGGAAGTACTCCCTTGATGGCCCCATCTAGTCTCTTGGCTCTAAATATCAACTGCTGACTGACAGCTTCTAAACGTATATCTCCATCCCAGACCTCTCTTCTGAATCCCACATTCATGGATCCAGTTGTCTACTTAACATATCTCAAATTCAACATTTTTGAAATGGAATTCCTAAATTTTATCCCCGACCTGCTCCATCCACAGTCTTCCCCATCTCAGTGGATGACAGCTCTAGAAAGTCACTCAAGCCAAAATCTTGATATGATTCAGGACTCCTCTCTTTTATTCCCCATACCTAATCTGTCAGGAAATCCTATTGGCTCTACCTCCAAAATATATTCCAAAGCCAACTCTTTTTCCCCGCCTCTACTCCTCCCACCTTGACTCAAGCCACCTTCATCTCCCACCAGGACAATGGAGATAACATCCTAGCCATCTCCCTACTCCCACATTTGTTCCCCTACAGTCAATTCTTCACAAATTCATCTGTGTGAGCTCTTCAAAAACTAAGTGAGATCACACTCCTATGCCAAAAACTCATTTTACTAAGAGTCAAAGTCCTTAAAGTCCCTCAAAACCATACAAGGTCCTGCAGGAACTGTACAGACATGCAGACACACACAAACAGACACACATCCCTCATCTTCCCTCACATTCCATGTCATCTTTTCAGTGAAGACTACTCTGACTATTGTATATTAAATTGCAATCTGTACACCCACCCTGCATTCCCCATCTATTATTTGTTTTAATACAAATAAAAACCAATACAGTATACCAACTATATATACCAACTCTTCCTCTTCTTATAAGGGCACCTTCCTCTATTATTTTGGAAAGCATTTGCCATTTTCCATAGCACAGGTAACATTACTGTATAGTTTGCTTATTTATTATGAGTATTGCTTATCATTTCCTCTCACTGTAATGAAAGCTTCACAAGGGCAGGGATCTTTGTTTTGTTCATTGATGGATCCTAAGAATCTGGATCAGTGCCTGGCACACAGTAGGCACTCAATAAATAATTGTTGAGTGATTTTTTTTTTTGTACTAAGATGGAACATAGGAAATTTTGATCGTGTATTTGGTCATGAAGGGAACATCAACAAACTGTAAAAAGCACAAAGTATTAGAACACATTTAATGACCAGAGTTCAATGTAATTAGAAATTAACAACCAAGTAACACTTTTCAAAAAGCTTTCCACTTCTATAGTTTAAAACAGTTTTCTGTGTCTTTTTTTTTCTTCCTCCCTTCTCTCTCCCTACCTCAACCAGCCCGGGGGCCTCCCATGAAGCATCTACCTGTGATTCCCAGGTGATGCTCCACAGTTCACTCCTCCAGCATGTTCTCATTTCTGAGCTGTAAGGCTGCAGTGGAAGAGGAGCACCTGGAGGATGTAGTGTGGGGCTGCCACTAGTCAATAAGCAACCACTTACACACGAAGTCTGGACCACAACCTGTCCATGAGATGATAGTCCAATGAAGGAGAAGACTGGGGAGGAAACGAGGTACAGCATCTTGTGTAGGGACAGTGAGTACTTTGTCACTGATCTAAGATGCAGCCTGCCCCAAAGCAGGTAGTCATGCCAAGAGTCCAAGCCTAGGGACCCGAGTTTTCCACTGGCTGTGAGCACTGGTCCATCTCTGTGCAAGTTGGTTATGTGGTCCATGTGTAGCTTTCAAGAGCAATTGTGACCATGGGACTCAGACATCGGATGCTAACCATCTTCACTTTCATTTTGCTTTACTGAATAAACTTTTTAAATTGAAGTGTAGCGTACATTCAGAAAAATGATCAAATCATAAGTAAACAGCTCTCTATGGACTGAATTGTGCTCCCCCCTAAATTTATATGTTGAAGCCCTAATACCCAATGTGACTGTGTTTCAAGAGAGGGCCTGTGAGGACATGATAAAGATTAAACAAAGTCATAAGGGTTGGGTCCTAATCTGGTAGAACTGGTGCCCTTATAAGAAGAGGAAGAGACACTAGAACTCTCCTCTCTGCCATGTGAAGTTACAAGAAGGCAGCCATCTGCAAGCCAGAAAGAGAACCCTCCCCAGGAACCAAATTGGTGGACAAATTGATCTTTAACTTCTCAGTCTATAAAATAGTGAGCAAATAAACTTCCGTTGTTTGAGCCACCCAGTGTATGATATTTTGTTCTGGCAACCTGAGAAGACTAATATAAGCTCAATGAATTCTCACACAGAGGGCACACCATGTAATTACCATCTGGGTCAACATATAGAATATTACCTGCATCCCAGAGTCCTCATTATTTCTCACCCCCAAGCCCCCTCCTCCCAAGGTTAGCCAACTTTGGACACCAAAAGCAAGTTTTGACTATTTTTGGATTTTTAATAAATAAAATCATACAGAGGAAAAAATAAAAATCTTTCTCAATAATTCAATAATTCCTAGTCTAAGAACCAAAAAAAGGAAACTACAAATTATTGTCTTAGAAATGAAATCGTAACATATAAAAAAGTCTGTGATACAATCTACAATCTAGTGGCACTAAGCAGAAAAATTTTAGCCTTGCAATAATTTATTAGAATAAAAAATTTGAAATAAAGAAATAATCTATGAAAAGAACAATTAAATAGAACTGAAGAAATTAGTAAAAATAATTAATAAAGGCCAAAACTGTAATAGAAAACTTAGCATAGATCAGTAAAATAAAACCTGTGTCCTTTTTTTTTTTAATTGTGAGACAGTCTTGCTCTGTTACCTAGGCTAGATAGAGTGCAGTGGTGCAATCTTGGCTCACTGCAGTCTTGACCTCCTGGGCTCAAGCAATCCTCCCACCTCAGCCTCCTGAGTAGCTGGGATTACAGGCATGCACCATCATGACCAGTTAAATTTTTTTTTTACATTTTTTTTTTCTTTTGTAGAAATGAGGTCTCACTATATTGCCCAGGCTGGTCTCGAATTCCTGGGCTCAAGTGATCCTCCTGCTTCAGCCTCCCAAAATGCTGGGATTACAGGTTTGAGGCACTGCACCTGGTCAATCCCGTGTTCTTTAGAAGGACAACCTGCACTATGCATCTTCCATTTGTTCCTCCAAAAAACACAGAATCAGCTGGAGAAGGTCGAAGATGCTGGAAGTCTTCAGGACACTGAAGTTTCCCCAGCATCTTTGCCCTTCTCCACATGACTCTGGTCCTGGGAAACTGATCTATGTACTATATCCAAAGGTGCCCAGTTGTTTGGCCAGAGGGGAGCACCAGCTGGAGTTATGAGGGAGATGAGAGTCAGGTTAGAACATTTATTTCTTTAGCTTGATCTCTGCAGGCATCTGCCTGTGTCTCTCATTGGCAGATCTGAGCTCTTCTAAAGGAGGCCTCTTCCATGACCCTCTCGTTTCAGCTTCTGGTCCGTGCTGCCTCCCTCCACTAACTCATGTCTAGGAGTGATAATGCCCCTCATTACTAGCCCTTTGACTTTCCCTATACCCTGACCACATCTGTGTAAAGACTTTGTCCTTTATTAAACTCTCCTCAAATTATTCAGTGTGGGTGTGCCTAATGTTTCCTGACTGCAGCAACTCCCCAAAATTAAAAAACATAGAAATTAAATTTTAAAAGCATTTTAGAAGGTCTCACCAAGAGAAAACACACACACACACACACACACAACTACAACAACATTAGGAACAGGAAAGGAGAAACAATTGCAAATATGGAAGAGGTTTCTTTAAGGATAAATCAATTGTATGAAACTTTATATCAATGAATTTGGAAATCAGGGAATGGATAATTGTTTAGGGCAAGATAAATGATCAAAATTGGTTTAAGAAAACAACCAGAAAAGAAAAGGCAGTCAGGCATTTAACCCCAGGTGCCCCTAAATGAGGCACCTGGGGTTAAATGATTAAATAAGGCCAAAGAATTTTCATGTTACATAAGTTGTTCTACAGCATATAAAAAGATTAACATTTCCCCAACTCCTTTATGAACCTGTCATAAACCTGATACCAAAATTAGTCAATTAGAAGAAAGTGATTGGTCAATTCCACTTAGGAATATAGATGAAAAAAATATCCTAATAAAACTCTAGCAAATTGAGCTCAGCAGTGGGTTAAAAGAAAAACACGTAATGGATTTATTCCAAAAAGGGAAAGATGATTCAACAATAAGATATCTATTACTGTAATTCAGTGCATTAAGAGATTGAAGGGTAAAAGTCATACAGTATTTCGCTAAATGCTGAAAAACCATTTGATAAAATTCAACACCCATTCCTGTATTAATTTTTTAAAGTATCTCCTAGCAAAACAGCAATTAAAAGAAACTGCATTATCTTGATGATGGGTATCTTACCAAAATCTGCAGCCAACAAGAAGGGAAGGAGGAATTAGTCATAGCATGGACCTCAAAGAACCAGGACTTCTTTTATTAACAGAGAATATGTTGTATGCTTCAAAATCCAACAGACATAAAAGGGTGTAGATGAAAAGTCTTTTTTAGCCCATCATCCAGTGATTCAGCTGCCCTCTCAAGAGACAAACAATAGTATTAGTTTCTCAGTTATCCTTCTGGAGCTAGTTTATGCATTTGCATGCAAATTTGTAAATCTGTATATTTTTCACACAATGGTAGTAAACACTAGTTCTTCTCATTGACAAAATATTGTTCTATATCAGTACATAACGAGATACCTTATTCTTTTTTTCTGGCCAAAAAACATCACTTTGGATAAATGTAAATTTGTTCAACTACTACTCTGCTGTGAGATAGGCTGTTTCAAAACTTTCGCTATGATAATGCTGCAGTTAATTATGCTTTATATATTTGTCATTTTGTGCACGTCTGAATGTATATGCAAGATTGTGTCATAAAGAATTCAATCTTGCCCAAAAAGAAGTTCTGACCTTTGCCTTTGGCTTCTAAAAGGTAATTTTTGTCATACTTGGTAGGAGGATCTTTGTTTAAGGTGGAGAGTAGCCACACCAGATCTTAGGGTAGAGTTATTCATACTCAACAGCCTTAGTGTCAAGGTTGGCCATGTCAGAAAGACTACGTGACTTAGAGTGGAGACTTTGGGTCATGCATATGATTCAATATGGGGACTGAGTTCAATCACATGGGCAATCAATTAATAAGTCATGCCTATATAATGGAACCTGAGTTAAAACTCTGAACACTGAGGCTTGAGTAAGCCTCCCTGGTTAGCAACACACATGTGTGTTGATGCTGGGACAGTAAAACATGCTGACTCCAAGGGGAGAGGACAATGAAAGCTTGAATTTGGAGCCCTCCTGGATTCTGTCCTATGCTTCTCTTCCTTTGTCTCATCTTAAACTCTATCTTTTCCATGAAAAAACTCTATCCTTTCCCTGTA
Organism: Colobus angolensis palliatus; assembly: GCF_000951035.1. NCBI lineage: Eukaryota > Metazoa > Chordata > Mammalia > Primates > Cercopithecidae > Colobus > Colobus angolensis. The sequence goes on from NW_012116389.1 coordinate 24,373, forward strand.
ATAAGCTATTACTATTTAGTATAACAACTTTCAGTGACTTCTGTGAGCCCTTTAGTGAATTATCAAACCTGAGGGTAGGAACCCTCCAAATTTGTATCAGAAATGAGGATCATCTTGTGTGGAGACTGTGCCCTCTAATCTTGTAGTTGGCCCTAAGCTCCTCACAAGGATAAATCCAGGGGAGTAGAATTTTTTGGTAGAAGTATATGCATTTGCAAATTTTGTAAATATGAACAAAATGTCCTTTATAGAAATTGTGCCACATTGTATTTCCACTAGCAACAGAGCAGAGGTTTTAACAAAAGGGTGGGGTGAAACCATAATAATCACTTCCCCACCCTGGATTCTGAGAAAGTACTTCCTGGGAGGGCTATAGACATTATGGGGAAAGCAGAGTTTAAAGGCAAGGAGGCAGGGAGAATATTCCCAGATGTGATCGAGGCAGGAGACATACACAGGGTTTGGGGAAGTCGAAAAGAATGAAAACTGCATCGAGGACAAGGAAGAACAGAATGTGCAGCTCAATGGGGGAAGTAGAATGGCCATCTTCAACATGGGGCACTCATGCTCCTGGGTGATACCAAGGGCTTTGTGAGAGCAGACAGGATTTCCAGATCCTCAACATCCTTATGTACCCTTTCCTAAATGAATCTGTCTGAAAAGATGCTTGTGATCTTCCATTTCTCCTTCTGCCCTTGTACCAAGAAAAGACTCATGTTTTATATATCTGAAAGTTTCCAGAGGGAATTATCTTGGGACATCAACTCCCCTGGGACAGCCAAAAAATTGACAAGTACAAAATGTATCGTACCTGAGGGAGACTGCGGCTCTACCTTTTCTGTACAGTGATGTGGTTGTCAAGGAGCAGATATAGCATATTTACTTTATTTTTAAAATGCAGCCAGACTTCTGAGAATAAGTAAGCCTGATTTGGTGGATAGTTTGGACCAAGAGGATTGGCATTGCCAATTAGGTTGTATGGCAAGTATTTTCGTAAATTAGATAAGCGAAACCTATAGCCATAATGTTTTGACAAAAACATATTTAAGGCTCATATATAGTATATGTACACTGAAATTATATCTTTTGCGATTATTTAATCTCAAGATGAAAGAGTAAACAACTTAAAAATGTGTAAAAGATGCATAGTTTTACAATATTCTGTAGGTGCAAGAGGTTCAAAAGAACTGCAGAAGTCTGGGGAGGTGGGAATCAACTAAAGGAAATAGAGATTGTAATGATCTCTTGTGGGGTGGGGGTGGATGCTGAGCTGGAGGGCTTAATTAATCTGAATGAGAGAACCAGGAACCTTTGACTCTGCAGATGTTGGCGATGGAAGAGGGAGGGTTAATGGCAGACATAAAGATCATCATGTTATTCCAAGTTGGGCATGGCAGCTCACGTCTGTAATCCCAGCACTTTGAAGGGCCAAGGCAGGCAGACCATCTGAGGTCAAGAATTCAAGACCAGCGTGGCCAACATGACAAAACCCTGTCTCTACTAAAAATACAAAAATTAGCCAGGCGTGGTGCTGCATGCTGTAATCCCAGCTACTCGGGAGGCTAAGGCAGGAAAATCACTTGAATTCGGGAGGCTGAGGTTGCTGTGAGCCAAGACCGCGCCACTACACTCCAGCTTGGGCGACAGAAGAGACTTTGTCTCCAAATAAATAAATAAATAAAAATAAAAACAAAAATAAAAATAAAAAATCATCACATTATTCCTTTGAAATTTCACTTGTCTCTCTCAAGCATGTCAGCATGTCTTTTTTTTCTGTCTTTGCTTTTCTTTCTCTTTTTGTCTCTGCCTACCACCTTTTTCCTTCTGTGTTTATTTCTGCCTGAGCCTCATTCTCTCCCCTTCAGATTTCTTCCTCTATCACTTCCTCACCCCTACCTTGATCCCGGCAACTGAATTAGCATGAGTACTGAGCTAATAAATATATTCTATTAATTGCATGTTTTAGTGTTTCAGGTTCCTAATTCTTCTAAAAATTGTGTGAGATGTATTTTATTTTCTGTTTCAAAAAGTAATTTAGTTACCATTTACTTTCTAAAGATGCCTGATTGCTTTATTCCCTTGGACCAGAAGCTCTTGTCAGGATAGAAAAAGGCTGCTAGTCTTTGTCCTGAGCTTATCAAACTACATACTTTTCACTTGAGGACTCTGCTTTTTGTTCTCTCAGAAACCTGTGAGCACAGCAGTTCCTGGTGAGTTGCTCCTCAGTGCGTGGCAAGCTGTAGGTCTCCTGTCCATTCCGCACACATTCCCATCTTTATCCCACCTTGTCTATGGATGTCACTGGGGACTTGACTTTATTTCTGGTTATTGCACATCCTGATTTCTCCCCTCACAATTTCCATTATCCATCCATCACTTCCTGAGTGTTTACTGCTGTAGTCGCCTCCCAGCATGTCCGCTCACATAGGCCGTGCTGTTGACCAGGAGGGTCGGCGGTGGGGAGGTTCCTATGAGGGCAATGTCCTTCTCTTTGGCAGAGAAGAGAAGGAAATTGCCCAAGAGAAGGAAAATGCCCCCATAGAAACCCCTGCCCCACCCCTGACCCTCTTGGTTTCCTTCTGTCTTCCAGTTGTTCAGTTGGAAAAAGTCAAGGAGCCCATTTGATCACATTTCCAGAGCCTTACTATGAAGAGTCTTTGTTGTTGTTGTTGTTGTTGTTGTTTTAACTATAAAAAGAGTTGTAGAACATCATTGTCTACAGTTATTTTCCACCTTTAATAATCTATTGCATGGACCACAAGCAGATTGAAAGGTGATTTTTATCTCAGTTCCATAAATACTGGTGAAACTCTGTGGGCCAGTTGCTTAATTTCACTGGGCCCTGGTAGGAAAGATCACTTCTAGGAAAGCTTCCAGCTCCAGAATGTATGATTCCATCAACTTCTCCAGTTAATTGGCATCACAAAAACTAAAGGGCATCTTCCCTGTCTGCCTTACTCCTCCTCTTTATAGTTCCCGAGCATAGCCCAGCACTGCCACATGGTAGACACCCATGGCAGACTTTTACAGACTACATGAAACCTGCTTTGTCATGAACGTGGCCATCATGGAGTTATAAGGACTGGGCTTCTCACGCCCTTTGAGATGCTGTTCTTCTTCTCCTCACTCCTTACCTTGGTCTCCTCTATCCACCAAGTATCATGCTTGAGAATGAATCCTGAGAGTCTTAAGGAAAAGTGTTTACCAAGTACTGGATAAAACACATGGTGATTAATAACAAGTTAAGCTGCCCAAAATTTCATCTTGTCTTTATCAATATCTGTAATTGACTTTTAGCTAAACCAGCAGCCAACATCATCATTAGCTCCAGAAGAAGGGTCTTTTATCAAGTTTAAGGGCACATGATTTGGCTAGTAGTCAGCATACAATGGAAGTATGCCATTTTAGTATTCTAAAAATGGCAGCAAATATGAGAAAATTAAAATCTAGGACCCGCACTTCTGAGAAAGAGAGGGGAGTTATAAGGATTGCAAATTCCTTGATTTATAATTTAATGATATAATTATTTTTTCCAGAAAAACTTTTATTCAACAGTGGTGTAGATTGATGGTTCCAAGGAATTATGACATTCTATTAACTTTCCACAGGAATTACTTCATTGCATTGAGATTAAATTTATTTTATTAGACAGTGAGAACTATGCCTCAGCAGATTTCCTTTTTGCTTCAACCCTTTTGAAACTATTTATTTTAATAAAAACAATATAAACAAATCATCTTTGTTTCTTATTATTTTATTCACCCCTGTGCCCAAGATAACTTTTTATTATTGCCATGTTTTATCTTTGGAACAATACACAAGAAAAAAAAAACTGTTGGTTGCTTTTGCAGAGGGAAAGTAGGTGGCAGGAAACAGGGAATAAGGCCAAATTTTTATTGTACCACTTAAATTTTGAAACATGTGAAAAGACTTTTTATTTGAAAAAATTAATAATGAAATAATACAGGCACATAACTAAAAAGACCAATAGTATTAAAAAACATTTCTCTGCCCCACCTATCATTATTCCCTGTACTTCTTTAGAAGCATCTACTTTCAACTCTTTCACCTGCTTCTCATACTTAGCCTCACATTTCTAAATAGGATGCTCTTATTGCTACTTCTAAATTTATCAACCATAGAGAGTGTCTGTTAATTTCCAGTTATGGGATTGGAAAGTTTAATCCTTTTATACATCATGACAACTAGTTCCCCTTTGTCATTTTTGCAATTTGGTGTATCACAGTTTTTTAGTTTAACAAATAGCTAACGTAAGTATCATATACTGGTGAATCAAATTGGTTTACAATTTTCTTCCTCTTATGGTTGTCTACTTTCCCTCTGTTTTTATTTGCTTAATTTTCTGTGATATTTTTTCAAGTGATTTGATAGCATTGTTATTACATGTCCAATTTTTTCAAATGCTCAAATGCATACCTCACATTTCTCCCAGAAATTTTTTTAAGAATTCTGGCTATGCTGAGATTATCAACTCTGGTTATCAACTACGGCACTCAAGGTTACTCACTCCCTTCTTAAGAGCCTTCTTTGTTCACACTAACTTTTCACTGCAACTCTGTTACCAATACAGTTCTACTTGGAAAAAGGTAAATTAAATTCTGTTTCCCCAAAGGACATTTCCTCCTCTCCAGGAGCTGCCAAAACACCGTGACTATTCTTCCCTTGAACACCCTCTCTTTCTTCAAAAAGTCAGTAAGGGCTCAAGGTAATAAGCTTCATTCACTGCCAGAACACATTTTATTTATTTTATTTTTTTAATTATACTCTAAGTTTTAGGATACATGTGCACAGAACACATTTTAATGTAGCGAACTTGCATATCAGTAGACAAGTGTTTGTTTATATGCCAGTATCACAGTGGAGGCCAAGTATCAGATATGTTCCCTAATGTCAAAGACTTTACAATCTGTCTCATGTAACACAGGAGTGAAACAGAACTAAAAATCAATAGTTCCTTTCTATCTCTGATTAATAGTTCTTCTATACCTTAAATGTATTAATCTTTGTAAAATTCTTTTTTTTTGTTCTTTTCTTCTGTCTTTTTACTGTGTATGCTAGCTATGACACTAATGGCTCACTGCCTAATCATTGTATTTTTATAATTTTTGGAAACTGTCATATTTTGCCTCCAAAGCTGACCTTTCACAAGTTACTTAATCTTTTTGCATCTCATTTCTTCATATGTAAAATGGGAATAATAATGTTACCTTATAATATTGTTGTAAGCACGAAATAAGATCAATGTGATGAATTTAGTCCAGTTCCTGACACTTGATAAAACAGTCAATAGATAGTAACTACTGTTTGTATATTGGAATTATTTGTTATTATCATCATTTTACTTGGACACAGGAGAGAATCTTAAAGCAACACTTCACTATCTTCTAGTAGTCAGTGTTATTATTAAGAAGTCTGATGCTAATTTCATTTCCATTACTTGTAAGTTACCTTTTCTCTTTCTCTTTCTCTCTCTCTCGCTGCCCTCTCCCTGTCTCTCATTTTCTCTCCCTCTCTCTTCTCTCCATCATCAATGTTTTAAAAATTCACAATGGCATGTTTTTATTTAGCACTTTTAATCTGGACATTTCTTTTCTCCACTTTTGGAAATTTTTGTTCTACTTCTTTGATAATTTCTTCCCTCCATTTTCTCTGCTCTGTTTCTGGAACTTCTTAAAACTGCCAATTTTCTTTTATTTCCATTATTCATGGTCTGATTTATTTTTGGTATTGAGTTCATGCTAATATCTGCAGCTGTCAATGTAATTACCATTGTCATCTTAGTGTGATGGTTCTAGAGCTTGAAATTTCTATATTTAAAAACATTATACTTTACAATTAAAACTAAAAACTGAAGTTGAAAGTGGAGGCTAGCAGCCTACATATCACATCTTTTGACTTTGCTCTGGAGTAATTTTTAAATTACACTATTCAAAAGAAGACATTTTGCTCTGTTCTCTTCTCTGTAAAGAGTAATAGCAGAGGAATTTAAAAATGAAAGAACACAACAAAGGCCTTGAGGATGAAATGTGTTTCATCCATCTCTGAATTTTATCTTCTTTTCATCAGCTGGGCTATAGGATGGACCTAAAAAATTGGAGTTCTCGCTTATCAGCATGTAACATAGCTAGCAGTCCTGACTGTATCTAAACCCATCTGAGCTAGTTAAGACCTTTGTAGATCTTCGGCATTCTTGTTTTGGAAAGCCCCACTCAGGGTCTTATTAAAACTTTTAAAATGCACTCATATCACGAATAATGTTGTCCCAGGCACTGTTCTAAGAACTTGGCATACATTAGTGAACAATACTAAGACCCTTATCTTGTAAAATCTTTATCCTATATAATTTATATCCAACTAAGGAAGAGTCAGGGTGAATTGAGTTGAGTATAATTAAATGGTTAGCATGTTATGTTAGGTAGACACTTACGTTAATATGTCAGTGCTTAGTCTAGACTGAACTGAGGGAACAAACAGTCGCCCCTAGATCTCAGTAGCTTAACATAACAAAAGTTTATTTCTGGCTCACGATATGTTCATTGTAGTTTAGAGGGGCTCTGCTCCATAGGCGTAGCTACTGGGAACCCAGACTTCAGAAGGCATCACTGTCTTCTAGCTGCACCAATGAGTACATACGACCTCTTCAGTCTCCACAACTGGGAAGGAGTAAGATGGAGTCAACAACTGTTCATTGACTTTTAAATGTTTCATACTAGAAGTGACAAAGACCATTTCCAGTCACACCCAATGGCCAGAAGCAGCCACAGGCCCCGCCTAATGGCAAAGAGATCGCAAAATGTGGGAAAGCCCAGGAATATTCATGGGTAGTAAATATCTCCAAAATAAAGCTTATTTTAATACTTATTTGTTTAATTCTGAAGATTTCCTTTGACATTTTAAGGTCAATAAATGTTTTCAAGTCTGAAATATTTGCATGAAGAATTCATACGCCCTAAGCCTACAATAGTTTGCATTATATTTGCTGAAAGGTTATTATATGCAGGCGTTGTTTTAGGTGCTTTATATGAGTATGTAAATGTGTTGCTCATTTACTCTTCACAACAATGCTATGATGTAGGTACTGTTCCTACCCTCATTCCACAGCTGAGGAAATAGAGGCAAAAAAAGGGTAAGTCACCTGCCCAAGTCACACAACTAGTGAATGACTATGCCTGAACTTGTGCCACCTAGTCACACTGCCTTTCGGTCGTGAAGGATAAACAGCCTGTGGGACATGCAGCCATTTATCTTTTCTGCCTGTACCAACACTTATGGTCACAATAATGAAAGAGGAAAGAAAGAGGAAAAGCAAAACTGCTGTCCAGTGTGAGACCAGTAGTGAGCAGTTCTCATTTTCCTTTGGGTGTGTTTCTAGGCAGAACAGTACATAAAGAGACAGGAGAAATAGGAGATGGCTTTCTTCCTTGTAAAGTTTGAGATTACAATACCCACTACCGCCTGCATGCTGGAAAAAATGGGATAAAGCAGCTACCTAACCAGTATTATCCTAATGGAATTTATTTTGCCTTCAAATGAGCATCTAATGTGATTAAAGAATGGAAGTTATTAAACAAATAAGGTTTACCAAGGCATTTATTTCCATTTTGTGTGTGTGAAACAAATGTAAATGTAGCCAATTCGCTCAAGATGTTGCCTTACCCGAAACCTTGCAATTAGAGCTTGTAGAACATTCATGACTCAGCACATCTATTCACAGTGCATGCTGTTTATTTCTGGTTTTGTATTCAATGTGTCACCAAAAACTGCAAGCAAGACTCAGCAGCATGCAAGCCTGCACTAACATGCACATGCTCAGTAAACTTACACTAAGAATCTACACTAGACCAAGAGCACATACTGTGCAGTCCCATTCATAGAGTTCAATAACAGGCACCAACCAAGAATTTCATATCTTGCCAAACTAAACTTTATAAGCAGATGGGAAATAAAATATTTTCCAGACAAATAAGTGCTAAGGTAAGGTAAGGCAAGTGATCGTTACCACTATACCAGCTCAAGAGATCCTTAAGGGAGTTCTAAACATGGAAACGAAAGAATAACACCTGCTACCACAAAAACACACATAAGTATGCAGCCTGCAGACCCTAGAAAGCAACCACACAATAGAAACTTCAAAGCAACCAGCTAACAACTTTACAATAGGATCAAACCCCACATATCAACATTAACCTTGAAATATGTAAATGACATAATTGCTCCCACTTGAAAGGCACAGAATGGCAAGTTGGATGAAAACAAACAAGACCTATCCATCTGCTATCTTCGAGAGACTCATCTCACACATAATGACACCCATAGGCTCAAAGTAAAAAGTTGGAGAAAAATATACCATGTAAACAGAAAACGAAAAAAGAGTAGGGGTTGCTATTCTTATATCAGATAAAGCAGACTTTAAACCAACAACAGTTTTTAAAAAAAGAAAAGGACAAAAGAGTATTATGTAATGGTAAAATGTTCAATTCAACAAGAAGACTTAACTAAATATGTATGCACCCACATTAGATTAGCCAGATTCATGAAACAAGTGTTTCTAGGTTTATGAAAAGACTTAGACAGCCACACAATAATAGTGGGGGACTTCAGCACTTCACTGACAGCATTAGACAGATCATCAAGGCAGAAAATTAACAAAGAAATTCTGGACTTAAATTCAACACTTGACCTATTGGACCTAATGGATATCTACAGAATACTCCACCCATCAATCACAGAATATACATTATTTTCATCTGCACATGGAGCATACCACAATATTGACCACAGGCTTGGACATAAAGCAAGTTTTAATAAATTCAAAAAAATCAAAATCATACCAACCGTGCTGGACCACAGTGAAATAAAAACAGAAATCATACCAAGAAAATGTCTCAAAACCACATCATTACATGGAAATTAAACAACTTGCTCCCAAATGACTTTTGGGCAAACAAAATCAAGGCAGAAATTTTTTAAAATCTTTGAAATAAATGAAAACAGGGACACAACATACCAAAATCTCTGGCATGCAGCAAAAGCAGTGGTAAGAGGAAAATTTGTAGCACTAAATGCCCACCTCAAAAAGTTAGAGAGATCCCAAATTAGCAATCTAATATCACACCTAGAGGAACTAGAAAAATAAGAACAAATTAACCTGAAAGTTAGAAGAAGAAAAGAAATAACAAAAATCAGAGCTGAACTGAAAAAAGTTGAGACCCAAAAAATTATACTAAGAATCAACAAAACCAAGAGTTTGTTTTTTGTAAGGATAAACAAGATTGATAGACACTAGTTACATAAAAAAAAGGAGAGATTCAGATAAGCACAATCAGAAACAGCAAAGGTGACATTACAGTTTGTTCCCCAGAAACATAAAAGATCCCCAGAAACTGTTATGAACATCTCTACACACACAAACTAGAAAATCTAGAGGAAATGGATGAATTCCTGGAAACATACAATCTCCCAAGATTGACTCAGGAAGAAATTAAAACACAGAAAAGACCAATATTTAGTTCTGAAACCAAATCAGTAATTTAAAAAAACCTAGCAAACAAAATAACCCTGACCAAATGGATTCACAGCCAAATTCTACCAGACATACAAAGAAGAGCTGGTACCAATACAACTGAAATTATTTCAAAAATTGAGAAGGAGGAGCTCCTCCCTAACTCATTCTATGAAGCCAGACATAATCCTGATATCAGAACTGGGCAAAGACACAAAAACAACAACAAAAAACTGCAGGTCTATATCCCTGATGAACGTAGACACAAAAATCCTCAACAAAACACTAGCAAACCAAATTCAACAGCATATCAAAAAATTAATGAATTCACTATGAACAAGTAGGCTTCATTCCTAGGATACAAGTTTGGCTCAACATATGCAAATCAATAGATGTGACATAAACAGAATTAAAAACAAAAGGCATATATGTTAGTTCATTTTCATACTGCTGTAAAGAATTACCTGAGACTGGGTCATTTATAAAGAAAAAAGGTTTAATTGACTCAGTTCTGCATGGCTGGGGAGGCCTCAGGAAATGTACAATCATGGCAGAAGTCTAAGGGGAAGCAAGGCACATCTTTCCAAAGTGAAGCAGGAGACAGAGAGTGAGCAAGGGAAGAAGTGCCACACTTTACACCATCATATCTTGTGAGAACTCACTCACTATCATGAGAACAGCATGAGGGAAACCCGACCCCATAATCCAATCACTTCCCAGCAGGCCCCTCCTTGTACATGTGGGGATTACAGTTCGAGATAATATGAGTGGGGACACAGAGCCAAACCACATCACCATATGATCATCTCCATAGACACAGAAAAAGCTTTTGATAAAATCAAGTATTCCTTCATGATAAAAACTAGGCATTGAACGAACATACCTCAGAATAATAAGAGCCATCTACAGCAAACACACAACTAACTGGAAGCATTCCTCTTGAGAACTGGAATAAGACAAGGATGCCCACTCTCACTACTCCTATTCAACATAATTCTGGAAGTCTAGCCCAGGCAGTCAGGCAAGAGAAAGAAATAAAAGGCATCCATATAGGAAAAGAGGAAGTCAAATTATTTCTCTTCACTGATGGCATGATTCCATACTTAAGAAACTCTAACTACTCCACCAGAAAGCTACTAGAACTGATAATTTTAGCAAACTTCCAGGATACAAAGTCACTGTACAAAAATCAATAGCATTTCTATACACCAATAATATTCAAGCTGAGAGTCAGATCAATAATGCAATCCCATTTACAATAGCCTCAAAAACATAAAATACCTAGGAATACACTTAACGAAGGAGGTGAAAGATCTCTACAAGGAGAACTACAAAACACTGCTAAAGAAATCATGGATGACACCAACAAATAGAAAAACATTCCATGCTTATGGATTAGAAGAATCAATATCATTAAAATGGCCATACTGCTCAAAGCAATCTACAAATCTAATGCTATCCCTATCAAGTTACCAACATCATTTTTGGTAAAAATGAAAAATCTCACCAAAGATTATTTTGGAGAATTGGGAAAAAAAAACTGTGCTAAAATTCATATGGAACCAAAAAAGAGCTCAAATAGCCAAAGCAATTCCATGCAAAAAGAACAAAGCTGGGGGCATCACATTACCCTACTTCAAACTATACTATAAAACTACAGTAACCAAAGCAGCATGGTGCTGGTACAAAAACAGACACATAGACCAATGGAACAGAATAGAGAATCCAGAAATAAAGCCACACACCTACAGCCATCTGATCTTTTGACAAAGTTGCAAAAATAAGCAATGGAGAAAGGGCTCCCTATTCAACAAATGGTGCTAGGATAGCTCTCTAGCCATATACAAAAGAATAAACTGGACCCCTACCTTTCACTATATAAAAGCTTAACTCAAAACAGATTGAAGATTTAAATGTAAGACCTCAAACTGTAAGAATCCTAAAAGAAAACCTAGGAAACACCATTCTGGAAATGGGTCTTGGGAGATAATTTATGACTAAGCTCTCAAAAGCAATTGCAATGAAAACAAAAATTGACAACTAGGACCTAATTAACTAAAGAGCTTCTGCACAACAAAAGAAACTATCAACAGAGTAAATGGACAACTTATAGAATGGGAGAAAATATTCACAAACTATGCATCAGACAAAGGTCTAATATCCAGAATCTGTAAGGAACTTAAACAATTGAACAAGCAGAAAGCAAGTAACCCCACCTTAAACTGGACCAAAGATCTGAGCAGATACTTCTCAAAAAAAGACATACCAATGACCAAAAACATATGAGAAAATGCTGATCATCACTAATGATTAGAGAAATGTAAATCTAAATTACAACGAGATACCATCTCACACCAGTCAGGATAGCTATTATTCAAAAGTCAAATAACAACAGATGCTGGAAAGACTATGGAGAAAAAGGAATGCTTTTACACTCTTGGTGAGAATGTAAATTAGTTCAGCCACTGTGGAAAGTTGTTTGCAGATTTCTCGAAGCACTAAAAATAGAATTACCATTTGACCTAGCAATCCCATTACTGAGGATACATCCAAAAACAAAAAGTCATTTTACCAAAAAGACACACCTATGTGACAGAGGCAATATTTTTGGAGATAAAATCTGAGAAGTTTTCAAAATTAAGGTATAAATTTTCAGATAAAAGGATCATGCAACACCCAAAGCGAGAATAAAACAAATTATTAATTCATTATAATGAAATGAGAGATCAAAAACAATGAGAAAACCTTAAAGACATCCAAAAAGAAAACAGATTATCTCAAGTGGAACCGCAATTTGGCTGACAGCACTTATTATCAGCAATAAATAAATGCCAAAAGACAATTTAATATCTTCAAAGTGCTGAAGGGAAATAACTGCCAGTGTTGAATCCTATACCAACCAAATTCGTAGTCAAGAGTGAGAATAAAATAAAATGTACCAGTTGGGGTTGAACCAGATAAGGAGAACCATTGGGAGATGGGAGAGAGAGAGATTTGTCAGAAATAATTGGTTTATGCAACTGTGAGGGCTGGGAAGATCACAAATAGGCTGGAACTTCATGGACAGGTGCTGAAGCTTATTGTCCACAGATGGCAATCAGGAAATCAAGATCCAGGGAGAAGGGAGAGCCATTGCAGACCCATAACTGTTTGGAGTCTCCCACACAGGGAATGGCTAGGCCTTCCAAATGATGTCTTCACAGCAGTACCTAAATTAGTTTACTTAAATAGTTGAGAGAAGGTGTGTATACTAGAAAATTGCTACTATCTCTCTTCCATCCTCCAGCTCTTGGAGGAGAATATTCCTTGTGGCCCACCATAACTGGAAACATTCAGTAAAGGAGATTCTGGAGACTGTAGTTCAGTCTAGCCAAGTTGCCTCCCATTGGCAATCCAACCACGAGGCGGTTGGCAAGAGAGCGTGGGTGACACAGCTTGTGGGCCAGAGCAGGGAGAGAAGGGTGGAGAATGTATTTAGTGCACAAAGGACATAACAGCATTTATGTCTGATAGAAAGGACTTTAAGATCAAAGCATTATTAGTAGTGAAAAGGAGCATTGCTAATGATAAAAGGAATAGTTCACCAAGAAGATATAACAATACTGGACCTATACAAATCTAACAAAATAAGCTTTGATGTTTAAAGAAAACATCACAGGAGTTATAAGAAAACATCCACAAATACACTATCATAGTAGGAGGTTATAACAAAAATCTCCCAGAAAGTGATGGATCCAAATGACAAGAATTTTCTGTCTATAGAAAATATAAACAACCCAGTAAGCTTCATATAGTGAACATATTTAGAATTCTCCTCCCAATAATTAAGAACATACAGTATAACTGAAAACCATTCAAATGTCCTTCAGCTGGTGAATGGATAAACAAACTGAGTACCATTCAGCAATAAAAAGTAAATGAATTGTTGATACATGCAACAACATGAATGAATCTCAAATGCATTATGCCGAGTGAAAGAAGCCAGACTCAAAGGGTCACACGTTATATGCTTCCATTTATATAATATCTGAAGGAGGTAAAAATTAAAGAAATAGAAAACAGATCATTGGTTTCCAGAAGGGTAGGGAAGGGGCTGACTACAAAAGAGCAGTCCAAGGGAATCTGTGGGGGTGGGGGGCATTGAAAATGTTCTGCCAGCCCAGGCAACATGGCAAAACCCTGCTTCTGCTAAAACTACAAAACAAAACAAAAAAATTAGCCACTTGTGGTAGCATGCACCTATAGTCTCAGCCACTCTGGAGGCTGAGGTGAGAGAATCACCTGAGTCCCGAAAGTCAGGGCCACAGTGAGCTAAGATCATGCCACTGCACTCCAGCCTGGGTGACAGGTGTGAGACCCTGTCTCAAAAAAGATAAAAAAAAAAAAAAAAAGGAAGAAAGAAAAATAATGTTCTATGTCTTGATTGTGGTAGTGGGGTAGTGGTTACATGACTCTATGCATCTGCAAAAACTCACAGTACTATACACCAAAAAACAGTGAATTTTTCTGCATACAAACATGTTTTTAAATTAAATGTTAAAAAGTCTTTTCAAGCTCAATAAAATAATTACAAAATTGACCCAGAACGTGATCACAAAGAATGTCTTAAGAGCTATCAAATGTCAACACCTCAAACCCCAAATTTTCTAATTATGGCACAATAAAACTCCCAATCAGTTATAAAAATTTAGTTCCCAAATCTTCTACTTTTGGAAACCAAAAAAATACTTTGAAATAATTCAAGGCCAGGCACTGTGGCTCGTGCCTGTAATCTCAATACTTTGAGAAGCCAAAGTGGGCAGATCACCTGAGGTCAGGAGCTTGAGACCAGCCTGGTCAACATGGTGAAATCCCATCTCTACTAAAAATACAAAAAATTAGCTGACGGTAGTGGCACACGCCTGTAATCCCAGCTACTCAAGAGGCTGAGGTAGGAGAATTGCTTGAACCTGGGAGGCAGAGGTTGCAGTGAACAGAAATTGCAGTATTGCACTCCAGCCTGGGCAACAGAGCGAAACTCTGTCTAAAAAAAAATTAAAAATGAAAAAAATAATTCAAGAAGAAATCACAATAGAAATCATCACATATTTAGAACTGAATAATAACAAAATTATCAAATATAAAAATGTGTTGAGCATAGCTAAAGCAGCACTTGGAGTAAACAGTATAGTCTTAGATGAGTATATGAAATACAGAAATTTAAAAAATAATAAGCCAAGTGTTTTGCTTAAGAAGCTAGAAAAAGGACACAAAAATGTTTTTAAAAATAGAAAGAAGAAAATAATACAAATAAGAATAAAATTAGCCATAATTGCAAACGAAGGCATGTAGAGAGGTCTGTTAATAAAATGACAGTAGAATTGTGGCTGAGAGCCAAACAAAAAAACTATGAAAAAATACAGAATCCAATCAGGTGGAAAAGAGATAAATTGAAGCCAGTCAAGTGGAGAAGGAAATTAGGCGTATTCCAGCTAGGAGTATAGAATTTCATTTCCCCAAATCAGATGATAAAAACTGGAAAGCGATTACTATTAAAATTGGTGCCCAGGGAACATGTGAGGCACTTGTTTATAAACTCGATTCCACTGAAGGGCTTTGGCTGAACCTGTCCATGCCGGCTTGGTCCCAGGCATAGGCAGAGTCCAATTCTTAAAAAGGGTTTAGTGTGTGCCCATCTCTGCTTGGGTGGAAATTGGCTTAATACAGAAGTTCTCAGGAACCCCAAAGGCGTTTATTTCCATGAGGTTTAGTTCTCAATATTTAATGCATTAGAGTCAAAAACTTTATTCATTTAAAAATAAAAATAATAAAACAAATATAACATCATTTGCAAACAATGCAAAAATGAGAACAATCAAAATATTCACAAATAGGGAAATCCATTAGTGAACTGTAGTTTATTTATATAATAGAATGCTATACAGCCTATTTTAAACTAAATCTATAAATATCAACATGGATAAATCTCAGGGAAAAAACATTTTGAGTGAAAAAGACACGTGACCAAAAAAGTGGAATATGCAATATCATGTATGTAAATTTTTTAAGTCAGAAAAAATTAATTGGTAGAAGCAGATCTCCAAATGCCAGGTTGCTTCTGAATTTATTCCAGCAGGCAGTAAGAGATCACTGTTGAGTGAATGAGTCATAAAAAGAGTTTGAGCAGGAAATCCACATAACTTGACCTTTGCTATAAGGAGATCAGTCCTGCAGGGTTCTTAGCCTGGGAGCCACATAGAGAATTCAGGGTGTTGTGTCCTTACATGGGGAAAATATACATCTTTATTTATAGAAAATGTAATGTTTCCTTCAATTATGAACACAGGTAATGAAGCACAACATTAGCAAGACCTTGACATTGTCCCCAATAGAAATCACACATATTTTCATGTCACATTATAGTTGTGATGGATGTCTTTAAATATTCTTTACGTTCATCACACTTTAAAATGACAGTGGAAGTTAGACCTGCTTCTGGATTTCATTATGTAATGAGTTAATAAAGAAGCACACATATATATATGTAAAACCACAAATTTGATTTTTGATATGGTTTGGCTGTGTCCCCACCCAAATCTCATCTTGAATTATAGTCCCCATAATCCCCATGTGTCATGGGAGGGACCCAGTGGGAAGTAATTGAATCACAGGAGCGGGTTTTTCCCATGCTGTTCTCATGATAGTGAACAAATCTCATGAGATCTAATGGTTTTATAAAGGTGAGTTCCCTTGCACATGTTCTCTTGCCTGCTGCCGTATAAGATGTGATTTTGTTCCTCATTCACCTTCAGTCATGATTGTGAGGCATTCCCAGCCATGTGGAATTATGAGTCCATTAAACCCCTTTTTTAAAATAAGTTACCCAATCTTGAGTATGTCTTTATTAGCAGAATGAGAACAGACTAATACAATTTTTAAAACATTTTGAAATGCATTTAACATACACAATTTATTTGTAATTCTGTTTCATTTTATATATTTAATAACATGTTTCTGAGAACATCCATCAGCTTAACCAGACTGCCAAAGGGATTCATTGCACAAAAGTGGTAAAAACTAAGTAAAATGGCTAAGAATAGGAAGAAGCCTGAACAGACCAATACCAAGTAACAAGATTGAATAATAAAAAGTTTTCATCAAAAAAAGTCCAAGACCTGATGGTTTTACTGCTGAATTCTACCAAACATTTAAAGAACTAATACCAATTATTTTCAAACTGTTCCAAAAAATTAAAGAGGGAATTCTTCCTAACTCATTCTATGAGGCCATCATTGCCCTGATATGAAAACCAGAGCGAAACAACAAAAAAAGAACACTACAGGCCAATGTCTCTGATGAACATAGATGTTAAAATTTTCAAATATATGCTGGCAAACCAATTCAGCATCACATTTAAAACATTATTCACCATGATCGAGGAGGATTCATCCCAGGGATGCAAAGATGGTTCAACATATGTAAATCAATAAGCATGATACATCACACCAACAGAATCAAACACATAAGCCATATGATCATTTCAATAAACACACAAAAAAGCATTTTGTAAAATCTGATATCCCTTCATGATAAAAAAAACTCTCTACAAACTAGATATAGAAGGAATGTGCCTCAACACAACAAAGGCCATATATGACAAACTCACAACTAACATCATACTGAACAGGGAAAAGTTGAAAGCTTTTCTTCTAAGATCTGGAAAAAGACAAGAATACTCACTTTCAACAATTTAATTCAACATAGTACTGAAAGTTCTACAGATCAGTTAGGCAAGAGAAAGAAATAAAAGGCAACCAAATTGGAAAGGAGGAAGTCAAATTATTCCTGTTTGTGGACAACATAATTTTATACATAGAAAACCCTAAAAACTTTACAAAAAACTGTTGAAACTAATAAACAAATTCAGTAAAGTTGCATGACATAAAATAAACATACAAAAATTAGTAGCATTTCAATACACCAATAGTGACCTTTCAGAAATCAAGAAGCAATCAAATTTACAAAAGCTACCAAAGAGCAGAAGAAGAGAAAGACAGGCGGAAGGGAAGGAAGGAAGGAAGGAAGGAACGAAGGAAGGAAGGAAGGAAGGAAGGAAGGAAGGAAGGAAGGAAGGGGCTCATACCTGTAATCCCAGCACTTTGGGAGGCCAAGGTGGGCAGATCACCTGAGGTCAGGAGTTAGAGAGCAGCCTGGCCAACATGGCAAAAACGCATCTCTACAAAAATACAAAAATTAGCCAAGTGTCATGATGAGCACCTGTAATCCCAACTACTTGGGAGGCTGAGAAGGAAGGAAGAAAGGAAGAGAAAGAAAAGAAAGAAAGAAAGAAAGAAAGAAAGAAAGAAAGAAAGAAAGAAAGAAAGAAAGAAAGAAAGAAAGAAAGAAAGAAAGAAAGAAAGAAAGAAAGAAAGAAAGAGAAAGAAGGAAGAAAGGAAGGAAGGAAAGAAAGAGAAAGAAAGAAAGAAACAAAAAGAAAGAAAGAAAGAAAAGTCTAGGAATAATCTTAATTAAGGAAGTGAAAGTTTTATACACTGAAAACTGAAAAACACTAGTAAAAGAAGTTGAAGAGGACACAAATAAATGGAAAGATATCACATGTTCATGGATTTGAAAAGGTAATATTGTTAAAATGTCCATAGTATACAAAGCAATCTACAGATTCAATGCAATCCCTATCAAAATATCAATTATACTCTTCACAGAAATAGAAAAAACAATAACAAAAATATTTGTGTGGCACCACAAAAGACTTTGAACAGCCAAAGCAATTTTAAGCAAAAAGAACAAAGCTGGTGGCATCACACTACCTGACTTTAAAATATACTACAAAGCTATAATAATCAAAACAGCCTGGTACTGGCATTAAAAATAGACACATAGGTGAATGAAACGAAATAGAGAACACAGAAATAAATTCACACACTTACAAATTTATAGCCAACTGATTTTTGACAAAGATGCTAAGAAGACAGGCAGAGATACTGGAGGGGGGAAAAAAACAGTCTTTTTAAATAAATGGTCCTGGGAAACTGGATATCCACATGCAGAAGAATGAAGCTAAACCCTTTCTCTCACCACATACAAATATCAAATCAAGTGGATTAAAGACTTAAATGTAAGATCTGAAACAAAAAACTACTAGAGAAAACATATGGGAAATGTTTCATGACATCAGCTGAGCAAGAAATTTTGGATCAGACTTCAAAAGCACAGGCAACAAAAGCAAAAATAGACAAACGGGATCACATCAAATTAAAAAGCTTTTGCACAGCAAAGGAAATAGTCAACAAAGTGAAAGAATAATCCACAGAAGGGAGAAAATATTTGCAAACGATGCATTTGACAAGGAGATACTATTTAGAACATACAAGGAACTCAAACAACTCAGAATAAAACCCCACAAATAATACAATTTTTAAGTGAGCAAAAAACCTGAAGCGATATTTCTCCAAAGCAGACATACAAATGGCCAACACATATATGAAGAAATGCTCAATATCATTAATCATCAGGGAAATGCAAATCAAAATGACAATGAGATATCACTTCACCCGAATTAGAATGACTACTATAAAAAAGACAAAAAATAACAAATGCTGGCATGGATGTGAAGAAAGAGGAACTCTTTATATACTGTTGATAGGAACATAAATTAGTATAGCCATTATGGAAAGCAGTTCGGAGGCTCCCAAAAAAGTTAAAAATGAAACTAGTATGTGATTCAGCATTCCACTGCTAGTTATATATCCAAAGGAAATGAAATAAATATGTTAAAAAATATCCACACTCTCATGTTTGTTGCAGCACTATTCATAATAGTCAAGATATGGAATCAACCTAAGTATCTGTCAACCTAAGTGTCTATCACTATCAATGGATGAATAGATAAAGAAAATGAGGTATGTGTACACTAGGGAATACTACTTAGCCATAAAAAGAAATGAAATCCTGTCATTTGTGACAACATGGATCAACCTGGAGACTATTTTGTAAAATGAAATAAGCCAGGCACAGTAAGACAAATACTACATAATCTCACTCCTATGTGAAACCTAAAAAAATTGATCTCATAGAGGTAGATAGAATAGTGGTTACCAGAGGCCGAGGAAGATAGGGAGGAGTGGGGCATAGGAAAAGTTTGGTCAACAGGTACAAAGTTACAGTCAGATAGAAGGAATAAGTTATAATATTCTATTGCACAGTAGGGTGACTATGGTTAACAATATTATTATGGTATATTTCAAAATAGCTAGAAGGAGGACTTTCAGTGTTCTTATCACAAATAAATGATAAATGTTTGAGGTGATGGATTTGCTAAATATGCTGATTTAATTATTACACAACGTGTACATGTATCAAAACATCACACTACATCCCATAAATATGTACAATTATTATGTGTTAATTAAAAACAAACAGGAGAGGAGCGTCAACAGCAGCACCATGGTAGCTCAACAGAAGAACCTTGAAGGCTATGTGGGATTTGCCAATCTCCCAAATCAAGTATACAGAAAATCAGTGAAGAGAGGTTTCGAATTCACGCTTATGGTAGTGGGTGAATCTGGATTGGGAAAGTCGACGTTAATCAACTCATTATTCCTCACAGATTTGTATTCTCCAGAGTATCCAGGTCCTTCTCATAGAATTAAAAAGACTGTACAGGTGGAACAATCTAAAGTTTTAATCAAAGAAGGTGGTGTTCAGTTGCTGCTCACAATAGTTGATACCCCAGGATTTGGAGATGCAGTGGATAATAGTAATTGCTGGCAGCCTGTTATCGACTACATTGATAGTAAATTTGAGGACTACTTAAATGCA
>NW_012116389.1:46538-58333 GCF_000951035.1 Colobus angolensis palliatus
GAAAAAAGAATAGGGGAGAATGTTGGGGTAGATTCCTGGAAGGCTGTTGCAGGAGTCTGTAGTCTGATTCTGTGACAAGAGGGCCCAGATAAGGGTATAGTAAAAGGAAAGGACTGAAGTTCTGATACACGAGTGTCTGACTCATTTTCTGCCCAGGCCCAGTATCTAGCACAGTGCCTGGCACATACAGGCCACCAAGTCAAATCTGTTAAATGAAGAGAAAATGAAACTGGCATGAGAGGCAAGTGTGAAGTGGAATACACTGGGTTGTTCCAGTGAGTGGGCTTATGAGGTTAGGAAGAAGGAAAGACAAAAGGCATAGAGGCTGTTGCATCAAACTCTGACACGTTACAGTGAGGTCTGAAGCTAGAGCAGGTGCAAGTGGATGGCAGACTTGCAATGTGCCTACCAAAAATAAAGGGCTCATTTGTCTTCTGAGCCTTTGGATAGCCCATAATCACACATTGCTCTTACTTTTTAATTTCACTGGATCTTGTTCCAGATTTGCTTTTTCTCCTTTATAGATGGGACTCTTGAACATATTTGTCAGTCCTCCTGGATGTTTTCCACAAAGTCAAGTTTGGATGAGGCTTTTCTTAACCCAGAACTTCTATTGCAAGGAAGAGTTTGCCCTATATAATACCACCCAGGCAAGACCTGAATCTAGGGCCAGAATCACAAATTTTTTCGAAAGCAATTGGATTTTATGATGGTTAATTTTACATATCAAGTTGACTAGACTGAGGCAGGGGGTAAGATATTTGGTTAAACATTATTCTGAGTGTGTATGTGACGTTGTTTCTGTGAGATTAACATTTGAATCAGTAGCTTGAGTAAAGCAGTTTACCTTCCCCAATGTGGGTACACATCATCCAATCCTATGAGGGTTTGAATAGAACAAAAAGGCGGAATAGGCCAGGTACAGTGGCTCATGTCTATAATCCCAGTGCTTTGGGAGGCTGAGGCAGGAGGGTTGCTTGAGGCCACAGGTTCAAGGCCAGCCTGGGCAACATAGCAACACAGCATCCCCACCACAAAAAAAAATTTTTTAATTAGCTGCGCATGGTGGTAGACACTTGTGTTCCCAGCTACTCAGGAGGCTAAGTGGGGAGGCTGAGTTTGAACTCAGGAGTTCAAGGTTGCAGTGAGCTATGACTGTGCCACTGCACTCCAGCCTGGGCAATAGCGTGAGACCCTGTCTTTAAAAGTAAATAAATAACTTTTAAAAGGTGGAATAAGGGAGAATTCACTGTCTTTGCCTGCTGTCTTCTAGCTAATACTTTGGTCATCTGCTGCCTTTTGGCTTGGGCTAAAACCGAAATTTACGCCATCAGCTCTCCTGGTTTTCAGGCCTTTGACCTCAAATTACAACTATATCATGGGCTCTCCTGGATTTCCAGTTTGCTTACTGCAGATCCCAGGGCTTTTCAGTTTCCGCAACCACATAAGCCAATTTCTTATAATAAATCTATTTACGTATATACATATATATGGTTCACTTTCTCTGGAGAACTCAGACTTATTATACAGTTTATTTTGGAAATTTTAGTTGGACACAATCTTCTTTGTCTACAACTCTCCATCCACAAAAACATTACAAGATCATAAATTTAGAGCAAAATTGTTTGTTCCTTGTGCTTGTTAGATTTGCTGCTGGACCAACAAGGTGCATCAAGAAAAATGAAGAAAGTAATAAATTTCAGAAGAACTTAAGTCTGGCTACAATGGGGAGGGGGAAGTCTGCTTGGAGGGGGGCAAAAATGAGGGTTGTGTGGGACACATGCACACATGGGCACACAAACATGCACGCGTGCACACACACACACACACACCTGCTCCACTTCCTCATCTACTCTTCATGACTTCTGGCAGTCTAACTTCCATCCCAAGCCTCCACTCTTAGCCCTTTGCTCCTATTCATCTCTACCTTCTCTGTAAACTCCAACTATTCCCTTTGTGTTAATGATATATATCTCTAGCCTTGTGCTTTCAAAAATAATGGAATCACAGGCTGTCTGATTCATTTAATGCCCTCATTTCACAGATGAAAAAACTGAGGATCCTAGAGGTCTACAGATACGTCTCAGATAGCACATCTGCTGGTAATTAGCAGAGTTGAGACTAGGAGCCAGGTTTCCTAACTACTGGTATAACACTCTCTGATAACTTGGTTGTCCCTCTGGTCCATAGTTAGCTATGAATTTTCTCCAATACTACAAGCCTCAACATACAATCAGAGAGATAGCAGTCACTTGTAAAATGTTGAGTCTTAAATAGAAAACTGGAGAAAAGTATTTATCACATAAGGTAGTAAAAGAGTTAATATTCTTAATCTATAAAAGAGCATCCTATTCATTCAACACATATTTACTGAGTGCTCACTAGACAGTTAACAGTGCTAGGCACTGAGAATGCAAAAGTGATGTAAGGAAAGCATGACTTCCGCTCGCACATGGTTTACTGTCTAGTGGACAGAGAAATACTGAGAGAATTCCTGTTATGAAAGCTAGTTGAGAAAGACTAATGAGAGAATTCCTGTTATGAAATGCAGTTGTGCACAGCTTCTCATCCCCTGCATGGTTACATAAGAGTAGCGTCGGACCTGGAACATTTTCTTGCACAGAGATAAAGAGTCCTCATAGCCTGTGCTAGGCATATCTCTGCTTTGTAATAACTTTCCCTGTTCCGGGTTTCATGTGTACTTCTTTGTTCTCAAGCGCATGGGTCAACAGCCGTCAAGTGCGCCTCCAGCTTCCTATAGATCTGGCCCCAGGGGGGATGGGTTGAGGATCTTCACCTGCAGCAACAGAGCGGTGTATGCAGTCCATCTCCCTGCATCAGTTAGAGGGTAAGACCCGCAGCCATGGGGACATACAGTCATCACTGACGCTAATCTTGTTCCGTCTCTTCTCTATATGAGTAAAGTGTTGTCCATCCGGTGCCTGTGTGAATCATCTTTCTTGGTGACATGGACATCTGCAAACCATATAGTAAGTTAACATCCTGGGACTTCTGCTTTGGTGATAGACAACAAGGGTCATTTGCTCAAGAATGGCTATAATGAAACTCTAGCTGAAAGAAAGGAATGCCTGATTTAAAAGCACATACTTGAGGGACTTGACCCAGGTTGGATGTATGATCCAGATTAGGGGATGTCGGGGAAGTATCAGTGAAATGACTGAGGTGAGAAAAAAAGTATGAACAAGTGCTAATTAGGAAAATAATGTACAAGGTCCTATGGCGGGACTAAACATGATACACTTGAAAAACTGAAGGAAAGCTTGTTTGTCTTTAGAGCATGAAGTAAGCAGTAGTATGGGCTGACAGAGACTGGAAAGAGAGATAGAGAATATACCTTGCAGGGCCTTCTAGATCACATTGAGAATTTGATTGTGAATCCACTAAGAAATGGACAGCACAGAAGAGTGTTTTCACAGAGAGTTTTGACAGAGAGATCTGGGTTTTAAAGAGACGGGGCCTGGTGGCTTGGGAAAATGGATCAGAAAGGAAGAAAACGGACACAGAGAGATTTGTGAGACTGTTGCCGAGATCCGGAAGAGGGAGCACGGTAGCTTAGACCAGTGGTTTTCACCAGTGAAATTTTACTCCTCTGAGGACACTTGGCAATGTCTTGAGACATTTTTGGTTGTCACACCACGTGTGGGAGGATGTTACTGGCAACTAGTAGGGAAAGGTCAAGGATGCTACTAAATACCCTACAATACACAGGACAGCTCCCTCAACAATTATCTGACCTGAAATATCAATAGTGCTCCAACCGAGAAATCCTAGCTCAGACCATGATGGTGGCCGAGAGAGAGAAGGAAGTACATATTGGAGAGACGATTAAGAGGTTAAAATCGCAGATTGATGGTGCGGAGTGGGGAAAAGACTATCAAAGGCAATGCTCAGGTTTCTGGCTTGCTCACCTGGGTGAGTGGGGAGTGCCGAGATGAGAAATGCTTGAGGAGTTGATGGTTTGGTAGGGGAAGATAAGGAGCTCTGCTTGAAACCCTGTAAATGTGAGGTGCCTGTATGACACTTGAAAGATGAAAAACACAATTCTCTAGGTCTACAGATCAAGAGCGGAAGCCTGAGCCCTGTATTTGAGAGCTTCTGCGAATAAAACAGAAGACATAGGCATGGATGAGATTACCTAGGAAGAGAATACAGACTGAGAAGAAAATAATCCTGAAGACTGAGTCTTGAGAAACTCCCAGGAAAGGAACATGAACCAGCGAAAGTGTCTAGAGAAGTGGGAGGACATGGCACACATCAGATGCTTCAAGAGGGCCTGTTTCCCGGCACCTTCTCCAACACAAGCACCACTGATTTTTTTTTTTTTTTTTTTTTGGAGACAGGGTCTTGCTGTGTAGTCCAGTCCAGGTGGGAGTGCAGTGGCATAATCTCAGCTCCTCAGCTCATTGTAGCCTCCACCTCCCAGATTTAAGCGATCCTTGTGCCTCAGCCTCCTGAGTAGCTGGGACAGGCATGCACCACCACGCCTGGCTAATTTTTGTATTTTTTGGTAGAGACGGGGTTTCACCATGTTGGCCAGGCTGGCCTTGAACTCATGACCTCAGGTGATCTGCCCACGTTGGCCTCCCAGAGTGCTAGGATTACAGGCGTGAGCCCCCGAGTCTGGCCTAGATCTTTTTAAACTTTGCTAAGCTAATCAGTTTTTTTTAAATCTTGTTTAAATATACCAAAGTTTTAGTTGACAGTTTTTGGTAAATAATGAGATAAGCATCTTTGCCATGTTAGTCAGCCGTTCATATTTCTTTTGTAAATTGGCCAGTGCGTGTGATTTGCCCATTTTCTATTTTAGATATTCATATTTTTCTATAGACTTTAGTATATATTTATGGTTTTAAACTCTTCACTGTCACATTCTTAGGTATTTCCTGAGAATTTATCTTTTTTTGGCGGGGAGGGGTATTGCGGTGGGTGGTGTCTTTCTATTCAGTTGTTTTTCATTTTCATGGATTCAAATTTGTTTATTTCTCTTCCTGCTTTGACTGCATAGTAGAAGAGACTGTTCTTTCCCAAGGATGATAAAAATGTTCTTCTATATTTTTTAGCACATTAAATTATTTTATACATTTAAATTTTTAAACCACCTAAAATCTATTTTTGTGGAGGATGAGTAATTAGAATCCTTTTCCAAATGAGCCAGCAGTTTCAATACCAGTTATTGAATAATATGTTATTTCAACCTCTTCTTCATCTTATAATCCTATATCCAATAGTCTCTTGTGGCCTATCTTTTTTGTTCTTTAGTTCTCTCAGTATATTCCTGTGCCCAAGACAGGCTGTTTTTATTACTGTAACTTTATAATATGTTTTAATAACTGGTAAGGCAAATCTGTATTATTTTATAATCAGGAAAACTCACAAAGGTGTGTGTGTGTGTCTGTGTGTGTGTGTGTGTTCTTGTATGTGGAAGGTCAGTGAGGAAATGCCTTTGAATGACTAGGTCTACTTTGGAAGCTGCAAAGGAGTTTGACACAGTGCCTGGAGCAGAGAGTTTCCAGAAAAGCTTGGAAAAATAAAAGGAGAATTAGAGACAACAGGGCTCTCAAAGGAGGCTGATGCTCACACTTACAAGGTCTGCAGGTTGATGCAAGCAGAGAGGAAAGCTGGCATGGACTGATCTCTGTTATTTTTATAATCTAGCACTAACTGCATTTCAAGGCCCATTAGGCCTGGAAACCTTTTCCCAGCCCCTGGGAAGTCACTGGGGATGCTAAGGTTAGTCATTCACCCACTGGGGCTATCTTACTGAGCTCAGGTCTGGGTGCACTGCCAGCAGCTGTTTGTGTACTTACAGCCTCCTGGGTGCAGACAGACCTCAGCTGCCAGCCATATGCCTTACGTTTCATTGGCCCACAACTTTCAAAGAAAACAAGTCTTTTAATTCAGCAAGTATTCGCTGAATGTCTGACACCCCCAGTGCAGACCCTGTTCCAATCCCCCAACGGGGTCCACCTCCATCCAACTCTGGGTGAGTGACCATGGTGCTCTTGCGCGTGCGCGCGCGCGTGCACACACACACACACACACACACACACACACACACACAAGCACATACACATAGCTCAGGCTTGGGGCCCACCTCTCTGGGCTCACAGGTCTCAAAGCAGGGGCATTCCTATCTTAAGGACTTCTTGTCTCAGGGGCTTTGGCCCCACCTGCACAGGACAGGAAATCAGTGGATTTCTAGGAGAAAGCAGGTCATCGCAGGGTATAACCAGGGACTCAGCTCTTCCTTCCAGACATGCAGGAAACACAAGGAGGGATGGTCAAACAGGGCCTGCTTAGGCCTCTTGCTGGGATCACTCCAAGGGTCTTTGGGGTCACTCAGAGGAGCAGGGAGGCTGCCTGCTGCTGTACACTGAGACAGACTCCTGGGGTGTTTGGATCAATGCAGCCCGCATGCTGCCTTTTTGTTATCTTTTCTGTTTTGCGTCTTCCGGGCTGTACTTGTCTTGAATTTTGGCCTTACGACACCCATGTTAAATGGGGTAGGGCAGAGCATTGCTCAGTAAACAACAAGAATGTCCCTGGGCATGGCCAAGGCGGTTCTGCTAAGTATGAAAGGGAATGTGCCTGCCACACTTTGTGCTTTAGGCCCAAGTGACCTAGGGGCCAGCCTGCCTATTGGTCTCACTCCCAACATTACAGGTGTTTGACTTCACTCCACCCCGTGGAGAGACGACCACAGGAGCCACCCACCGGGGGACCGCATGAGGTCATGCACACCCACAGAGTGCCCAGTCCCTGCCTGGCCTTGTGCCCATTTTCCCTTCACCTAGGGTTGGGGTGACAATGGAGGTAACTAGAAAACAGATCAAAAGGTTCTTGGTCTTGACACAGATGCAAGAGGGAGGCAGATAATAGACACCTCCCTTCCCCCTCACCCACATAGGCTCCAGTGGGTTCTCAGGGCAAGGCCTGGCGGCTCCCCCTTCTCTGACTTCAGGTAGAGGTGAGTGTGGAGGAAACTGAAAGAGGAAAGGTGAAGTGCTGTTTGGCTTGGACCTGGAGGGGGACAGAAGGCTCTCCGGGCAGGCAGGGTCGGTCTTTCGGCAAGAGGCGCGCTCTCTCTCCCTTCCTCTTCCATCCAGGGCTGGGTGTGAAGGTGAGAGCAACCGGAAAAGAAGGTGAAGAGGCCCTTGGCCTTGACACGGACGCGGGAGGAGGTCCCAGGCCGAGGCCGCCCCGCCCCCGTCGCCGCCCCGCCTCACCCGGCACCGCCTCCCGTGTTCTAGGTTGACACCTCCTCAGCGCTGGCCGCCGGCAGCCTCTGCGGCAACGCTAGTCGCCGCCTCCGAATCGGCTCCGCACAGGTAAGGTCAGGGCACCCGGCGCCTGGGCTGCCGAGGAAGGAGTCGGGGGTGCTGCGTGAGACTAAGAGTTGAGGGGCAAGGAAACAAAATTGGATTTCCTCAGAGGGCCAGAGGAAGAGACTGAAGCACGCGAGCCCCAAATCCTTGGGCGGGGGGAGGTGGTCCCTGCCATGCCCACGACGGGTAGGCGCGTTTTTACCGACTGCCTGCACAGATCCGCAGATGTGCTGGGCGCTTAGATGCCTGCGGCTATGCAGAGACGCAGTCCAGAGCGGTGACCCCAGATCCTGGTGGGGGCTGGATCCCAGGGCCCCGACATCCCTTTGCAATTTCTAGCCATCAGCTAAAGACTCCCCTCCCGGGGCTTTAAAGAGAGGCTCCAGGCTCGCGATCCACGAACACACAGAAACCTTCCTTGCTGATGTTCTGAAGAAAAGCCCCGCCTCAGCCCTATGAATGGTAATAATAGGGGGAAGATTTATTCTTTCTTGGGTGTGTGTACAGGTGGAACAATCTGCAGAAAGACCTTTTTTTCGGAAAATCTTTTCAGTTTGAAGTTTCAGCAAATCTATGTTTGCTCTCCTTGCATTTGGGGAGATGACATGGAATTTAAACTCCAGCTTTGGGGCTGTCTCTGAGTCCTGAGTTGGGCTGACCTTTCCCGGGATGAGGTTTTGATTTGGAGGAAGTAAAATGGGTTTTGTCTGAACCTGTGCTCGTTCTTTAAACTTCTGAGGTCGGGGGCCGTGGACTTACTGACATCCTGTCTTCTCTCACCTGCAGCTGGGAGAAAAGATGTTCACTGTGCTGACCCGCCAACCATGTGAGCAAGCAGGTTAGTATCTCTCAACAGGCAGCAAGCGTGGCTTTGCCAAATCGCAAGAGAATCCTAGCTTCGGCCCACAGTTTTTCATCCATATCCCCTGCAAATTACTGTTTAACTTTATTGGTTTGAGACTCAGTATTCAACTGGGTTTCGCCACTGGCATTCCTCAAATAAAAGTAATGCTCTTCATCAAAGCCACACAAAACAAGGACTAACATGCATGTTTCACTTAAAAGGTTTTTCCGGTTTGTATAATCCATTAATTTGGCCCTTGTGGTTTCCCTTACCTAGCTGTATGTAAGGTTTGCTTTAGAATACTGTATTGTTGATTTTGTGATCAATTGTAAAGTACTTGGATCTTTCCTGTATTCCCATCCAAATGTTGCTGGCACAGTGCCTACAACACCCCCACCCCTCACCGTGGGTCAGTGTTGTTATGATTGATACTGCAGGCAGGAGTGCGGGATTTTCTCAAACTCGCAGGCATGAGCGCGCGCACACACACACACACACACACACACACACACAGACACACACACACACTTCTAAGCTTGCCCCGCCTGCCTCTAGAGTACTTTTTGGAGTTGCTCATGTGGAAGCCCAGAAGGCTCTGGCTTCTCCACGCTCAGGTAGGTATCTTGCAATTACCATGTTTGTCCAGCCCTAATGACAGCACAGCTCTAGGCTGCATTTCCTAAATGAATAAGACCTGGTCTCATCCATTTTGCTTTATAATAAGCTTTTCTGCTGGGACAAGGGTTTGCTTAAGGTAATCATAGCTTTTTACTTGAAAACTGCTGAAACACAGAAGACTTAGGAGGCCAGCCACGTAGCTGTGGTCAGGAAACTGCATACATATCACACACTCCTTCCCCATGGATAGACATTCTTTAGTCATGCCCCTAAACTGGGTATTCTTGTCTTCCAGAAGGATATGATTTTAGGATAGTAAGGGCAATCTATGTGAACTTTTATTTTTGTAAAGGGAGATTGCATGTGGGGAGCTGTTTTCCTTTGATTTTTAGGTTTTCCCCCAAAACACTTTGAAATGTTAACACAGAGATTGTAACATCACTCATATAGACTAACCTGTTACATTCCTTCCAAAGGCAAAGTTTAACTTGGCAGATTAAATTTCTACCACATTTTATTAGGGGGAAAAATCCCTTAAACTTCTATAACTGACACTGACAAATGCATTCTTTGAAAGCTGATGCAAAAGTTTGCCTCTGTGGATTAACTGGTTCCTGGCTGGTTCTTGTACTTTTATTTGGAATCACAGAAAAGTGATATAGGACCTCTTCATATGCTCTGCAGGTCAACTCCATGGCAGTTGGCTCTCCTTTCCATTGCTATTACCCACAATTCTGTAATGCGTAACCTTGTGTCTAAGTCATTTTACACATGTGGAGCTAGTTCTATGGGATAAATTCCCAAAAGTTCGATTGTGAGTCAGATGGCATGCTTATTTGCAGTGCTGATAAATATTGACAAACTGCCCTCCATTGATCCTGTACCAGTTTACACTTTCAATGACAAGGTAGGAGGATTAAGGTGTTAAGTGACCAACTTTGACACCAAGAAATGTCTGTGACTGCAGCTACACTGCAGGGGAATCAGTTGAGATGGAAAGAGTTAGCTGTTCTGAGCCACGAAGACCTATTGCGTGACTGCCCTCCTGTAGCAAATGTTGTGATGTGACTGAATTTATGGGCTGAATCTAATTATATCCTGGGTGCGTAGACACGCCCTTTTTTTCTTCTGGGAAAATGTCTTACAGAAATAATGAAGGGGTAAAGCATAGGTTATGATGATCTAGGAATAATGTTCTGGAATAAGACAGGATCTATTGAATTGCTGTTCAGTTGATCTTCCTATAATGATGAAAATGTTATATGGCTGCACTGTCCAATATAGTAGCCACTAGCCCACAAGTGGTTATTGAACACTGGAAATGTGGCTAGTAAGATTGCGAGACTGTGTTTTTATTTTATTTTATTTTAATTAATTTACATTTAGATAGCCAATTGATTAGATATATATTGGAATTCGATGAATCTAGTGATCCTTCTATTATTCTATTATATTTATATTTCAACCATTTGGGTGTCATTTATGCTTATGTCCTAATAGTTCTACCAAGACTATTGTTATTATTTTCTTAGAGACAAGGTCTCACTCTGTTGCCAGGCTGGAGTGTAGTGGCACATCTCACTGCAGCCTTGAGCTCCTGGGCTCAAAGGATCCTCCAACCTCAACCTCCTGAGCAGCTTGGACTACAGGTGTGCACCACATGTGCAGTTGATATTTTTAGATGGGGTCTCACTATGTTGCTCAGGCTGGTGTCTAATGCCTGGCCTCAAATATCTTCCCACCTCAGCCTCCCAAAGCTGGGATTACAGGCATAAGCCACTATACCCGGTCCAAGATTATTATTTAGTCAATATTTTCATTGAATGTCTTTTTATCTTTTTTAAAAATTAGGTATAACTTCTATTCAGTGAAATGGATAGATCTTAAGTTGTGCCCCTAAGTTGGGTTTTCTTGCCTTCTAAAAGTATGTTTTTAGAATAGGAAGGGTAATTTATAAGAATCTTTTTTTTTAAGGGAAATTATACTAAGACACTAATTTGCTTTCATTTTCAAGTTTTCTCCAAAGGACTTTGAAAGGTTTGATGAGTTTTGACAAATACACACATCCATATACCCCACAATGCTATAATGTATAGCGCATTGCCGTTACCCCAAGAAAGTACCCACATATTCCTTCCCAGTGAATCCCTGCCCCAACTTCCACCCCCTGGCAATCACTATTCTGATTCCTGTTACCTGCCTACTTTAGAACTTCAAATAAGTGAAATCATCTCAGCATAGTATAGAGCTAATTTTTTATTTTGTTTATTTATTAATCTATTTATTTATTTATTTTTGAGACAAGGTCTCATTCTGTCACCCAAGTTGATGTGTAGTAGTGTGATCTCGACTCATTGCAACCTCTACCTCCTGGCTGCAAGCAATTCTCCCGCCTCCGTCTCCCGAGTAGCTGGGACTACAGGCGCATGCCACCACACCTGGCTAATTTTTGTATTTCTTGGTAGAGACAGGGTTTCACCATATTGGACAGGCTGGTCTTGAACTCCTGACCTCAAGTGATCCGCCCACTTCGGCCTCCCGAAGTGCTGGGATTACAGGGGTGAGCCATCAGCTCAGCCTAATTTCTTTTTCTTTAACTGAGATTATTTTTAAATGAAATATTCTATCATTTAATTTTTTAAAAATAGATTTTTTGAATCTCCATTAAAACAAATGTTAGCTGGGCATGGTGACTCATGCCTGTAATCCCAGCACTTTAGGAGACCAAGACAGGCATATCACTTGAGCCCAGGAGTTCGAGACCAGCCTGGCCAACATGGTGAAACCCCATCTCTACTAAAAATACAAAAATTGACTGGCGTGGTAGCATGCACCTGTAATCTCAGCTATTCAGAAGGCAGAGGCAGGAGAATCGCTTGAACCTGGGAGGCAGAAGCTGCAGTGAGCCGAGATCACGGCACAGCACTCTAACCTGGGCGATAGAATGAGACTCCATCAAAAGAAAGAAAGAAAGAAAAGAAAGGAAG
>NW_012116389.1:61077-104065 GCF_000951035.1 Colobus angolensis palliatus
AAAAAAAAAAAAAAAAAAAAATAGGGACTGCAAGTAAGAGTAATATGTTTTTTATTTTATTATTATTATTTTTTGAGACAGAGTCTTGCTCCATCCCCCAGGCTGGAGAGCAGTGGCGCAATCTTGGCTCACCGCAGCCTCCACCTCCTCAGTTCAAGCGATTCTACTGCCTCAGCCTCCCAAGTAGCTAGGATCACAGGTGCCCGCCACCACATCCAGCTAATTTTTTTTGTTGTATTTTTAGTACAGACCATGTTAGTATATCACTGTGTTGGCCAAACTAGTCTTGAACGCCTGACCTCAGGTGATCCACCCACCTCGGCCTCCCAGAGTGCTGGGATTACAGGCATGCGTCACCGCGCCCAGCTGCAACTAAGAGTAATATCTCTTTACACTTCGTATAGTGCTATTCAGTTAAGTGAGCACTTGTCCCTGATTATGTCACTTAGGTCTTATGCCAACCATAGAAGGTGGGCAAAGCGAGCACTATGACTGCCATTTTGAAAGTGAGAAAATACAGGTTTGGTCAGTGAATGACAGGTCCTGAACTGAAACCTGGTCCCTTCTGTTCCCAAGGCCAGGGCTCTCTTCACTGCCTCCCACTTCTCCCTGACCCTGAGTTCTGAATGGAGAGCCAAGTGGAGGGAAAGGATTGACCTCAGATAGGAGAACACTTCCTGCTTTGCACAGGAGTGAAGGTAGGGAGACTGGATGCAGATACAGGAAGGTTTGTTGAATTGAGGGCAAGGAGTTAAGCCTAATACCACCCTTAGACCCTGATAGCTGGGCTGCCTGCCCTGGGCCCCACATTTCAGAAAGACCAGCTCTAGCTGCACTTCAGGCTTATCTCTCTCTATGACCCAAAGGAATATGCTTACTCAGAGCCCATACTTCCCCTTCTAGAACACACTGTGGTGCCCAAGACTTCAGAATCTAGGGTCTTCGTGGACCTCCAGAAGGTGGACATCACCAGTGGCCTGAGGGGTGGCCAAGAGGCAGCTGCTTACAGGGAGTGTAAACAGAGCATAGCTGTGTGGTCTGAACTGTCCCCACACAGATGCATGGGCTCTTTATTCTGTAGATTTGCCAGGGGTGGGAAGAGAACAGGTTTGGGAAAGGGACAGGGCAGAAGCCTCTATTCATAAAATTTTGTCTCTAATCCTACAAATGTTAGAAATGGGCTGGTTACGGCAGTTGCCAGCTGATGGCTTCTACTTATTCTGGACAGTAACAGGCAAGTCCTCTGTTCCTGCTGGAGGGACATGGAGGAATCAGATGGAAGACTAGTAAAATGAGTAGAGAAAAATAGATCCCTGTGCAGTCTAGATGGCACTGTTGAAGGAGAAAACCACACACGTTGAATACTACTGTCTTAGGTTAGGCTCTCCAAGTCAAAGACACATGCAAGTAGATCATCTGGGGATGATCCCAGGAAACGCTGGTGCGGGACTAGGGAGCTGAGATGAGTCAGGCAGCCAAGAGAGGGCCTGTTATGCAGCAGGTCAGCACTGTGGGCAACTGGGACTCAGTCCTGCTTGGGACCCTGTGAGATGGTACAGAGACCTCAGAGTTGTCCCATATCAAGGGGCGTACAGGAGTGTACCTCCCAGATATCCCACTCAAGGGCATATTTATCTACCAGCTTCCATCAGTCATTAGCTGAGAGGCTGCTCCCTGGATGTTAACTCTCTAGTCTTTCTGGCATATTTTGTGATCAGGTAGACTCAGGTCCCTAGATAAAGCCTTCACGCAGGTGAAAGACGGATGGTTGTACATCACAGTAGTAAGGTCTGAGGGGATGTGGGCAGAGAATTGCCAGTGACTACTCCATGTAAATAATATTGTTACTATCCCTGTACTGCAGATGAGAAAACAGGAAAAGAAAGGGCAAATAGCTTCCCGTAGTTACACAGATTGAAAACAGCAGAACTGGTGTAAAGGAAAGAAAAGAGAACAGACAACAGTGGTCTTAAACAAGGGTTTGGAGGAACCAGGAGACACACCCTCTACCAATTAGCAGGCAGTTCAAAGAGGGGATTTTAAATCTCTTCTGAATCTTGCAAACAGACCCTAGCCACCATTGCGAGGGGCAGGAAATTGTAAAACATGGGAAGATGAGCTCGGAAGGTCCATTCTGCTTAATTGGGTGGATTAAATGTGAGAAAAGACAGATGTTCTGGGCCAGTTGAACCAGAAACAGAATGACAGCTTTGGAAGAGAGTGTTCCACATGCAGTTTTTCTCAGGATATGGAGAGATCTGTCTTTTTTTGTCTTGAAGAGCATTGCAGGTGATGAAGTTGAGCAAATACAAGGGATTTTAAATTATTTGTTATGTTTTTTTTTTTATACCATGAGCCCTGTTTTGCTTTTGTGTGCAGCTGACGGTTGGTTCTAAAGGGCCAGCTCTACAACAGCCTATCTGGAGGGCCCTGAAATGTTACAGAGGATTCTCATGCAAGGTCATACCTGGCTATTAAATCTAACCTTGGCTTGCCTAACCTTGGCTTATGTGAGGTTATGGGCAGAACTATTAAAACGCAGTCAAGGGGCAAAAATGTCCAAGTCTCTTGTGTTACTGGTCTGACTTGCTCCACAAGCTTGAAGAGTAAACATGATGCCATCACTTGTAATTTTCACTCAGCCCCCAATCCCACGCTTTATTATCATGAAGTCCAACACCTTCCTCTTGAGGCTTCGCCCTCCCTACCCTTTAGAACTTTAGAGCCTCTCAGCCCAATGATCGATACTATCGAACTGCCTCTTGCAGCCATGTGATGTCACTGCTGAAGATGGGTTCTGCACAGTCTTAAAGTTTTAAGGATGGGCTTTTCTACTGTGACCTGCTCAGCCCACATTAGTTCCCCATACTAGGTCCAAGATCATAAGCCATTTTAGTCTACACTCCCATGCTCAGCCATTACTCTCCAAAGCACAACCACTGGCCCAGTCTGTGTTGAAATCATTCCCTCATTGAGCCTTGCTCATCAGCCTGGATTTCTGGTGCCTTGTAGCCCACTCTGGTCTACTTCTTGGAGAGCAAGAGTTGAATAATTCGTTTCTTTTTTCTTTTCTTTTTTTTTTTTCAGAAAAACTCGGGCTCCTTATAAAAATGGGTCCTCTTTTCCAGCCAGATCTGCACACCCCTGAACTAAGAGTTTACTTTCAAGGGACTTTTTGTTTAAATAAGAAAATCTGCAAAGCGCCTGATTAATGAACAGTCACGCCATTAGACTTGGTTTCCTCGGAGCTCAGTGAAAACATCATGGCTCTGAGTACAAGTTTTAGAGTCCGTTAGACTCAGGCTTGATCCGAGGTCTGTGATCTTGGGCATTTATGTACTACTGTAAGCCTCAGTTTGCCCATGTGTCGAATGATATGATATGATATGACATGATATGATATGACATATGTCTTATACAGGCAATAACACAAAGCACTTTCTGCAGTGCCTAGAATAAGTGCCAGACAAGGTTTATTACTACTACTATTCTTATTATCATAGTAATAATGATAATAATAATAAACAAATCTAAGAAAGTTGACCTTATGACTCTGCTTTTGCTATTGCTTTAGACAGATCACCCAATCCTTAAGTGTTGGACCAGGGAGACTGGCCCTTTCAGTTAATATTAATTGCATTAACTGTTAGATACAGAGTAATTTAGCCAATTTCCTGATTCTATACATTTCTAAACTGAAAGACTGTTTCCTTTTAGTTAACCCACTGCTTCAGATCCACATTCAAGCCATGATTTTTTCTGACATTGCATTAGACAGTGGATTACTTATTACTTTTTATCCAAACATCAACTGGCTAGCTGAACAAATCGATTCCC
Source organism: Colobus angolensis palliatus (assembly GCF_000951035.1). Taxonomy (NCBI): domain Eukaryota; kingdom Metazoa; phylum Chordata; class Mammalia; order Primates; family Cercopithecidae; genus Colobus; species Colobus angolensis. The sequence goes on from NW_012116389.1 coordinate 64,915, forward strand.
ATCCCCTCTCCCCCAAAAGAATCACACTGAGTTTCACTGTTTAGGCAAAAGAGCTCTGAAAACTGGTTAAAGACCATTTTTCCCACTTTCAAAAATGTGAGTGAATGATGGTAGAGCTAGAAGAGTGTGAGTCAGTAGAGGTGGGCCTACATCAGCAGGTGCCGGATGGACAGCTGTTTCTCCAGTCTCACAGAGCAAAGTCTGGGTGCTGCAGATCCTGGTGAAAGCTGGATCCCAGTTGGAGTTACAAATAATAATGGATACTCTTCTCTGATCCTGACCCAACAGCCCTGAGCTTCACACACAGGGAAGACATGCTCCCTTTTAGAAAGGTTGGAATAAAGATTTGAGGAAAGGAAGGTGATAGTTTTTCTCTTACTCTCTCTCTCCTCTTGTTTTATGGGTCAGCACCAGGCATGGCAGGGCCAGTTGGAGTGGTGCTGATCAGGAGGGAGAAAAGAAAGCAGACCAAGAATATAGAGGCCCGGACCTCTTTAATTGAGTGCCTGGTTTCCTTCTTGCCTTCAGTTTCAACCTGTGCTTTAATCTCATTGTGAGTTGCTGCCTGTGACAGATTATGAACAATGCCACCCTTGTTCCCCATGAGGGATGTCAGGTCAGGATCCCAATCAACATTCATCATACTGAAGGACTGAGATTAAGAGACTGTCCAAATTCGCATACCAGTGGACCCAGATGTTCTATTTTCAAAATAATGGAGAGGCTATGATTCAGGAGCTGGAGCAACTTTTTAAAAATTTGTCCCATTTCAAACAAAACAAGCATTTGTAATATAGATAATAAAAAGTTGGAAACCTCCTAAATGTATAGGATCAGGAAATTGGTTAAATTACTCTGTATCTAACAGTGAATACAATGAATGTATGAAAATGGTGATATGAATCTGTTTCTACTGTCAGGAAGACATGTTCATGATATACTTTTAAGAAAAGAGCATTGCATGGTCAGATGCGGTGGCTCATGCCTGTAATACCAGCAGCATTTTGGGAGGCCGAGGTGGGTGAATCACTTGAGCCCAGGAGTTCGAGACCAGGTTGGGAAACATGGCGTAACCGTCTTTACAAAAAATACAAAAATTAGCCAGGTGTGATGGTACACGCCTGTAATCCCAGCTACTCGAGAAGCTGGGGCTGAGAATCGATTGAGCCTGAGAAGTTGAGGCTGCAGTGAGTTGTGATGGCACCACTGCATATATACAATGATATATGTATATATCCAGTTACATATATACATATATAATTAGAAAAGATATAACAAGGGCTAATGCAATATCTGGATTTGACGGATACTTTGTTTTCTTTTCTGTTTTTCTTGTTTTGTGATTTTATTTGTTTATTTTGTTTGACTGGCTTTTCTATATAGGCCAATAGCCTGTATTTATGAGTAGCCTCTAAGCATCAGGCATATAGCCTTCTATTTACTTCTGCAAGTAAGTCCTCTAAAGATGAGGGAACCCAGAAAGGTCAGGCAACTTACCCAGGCCAGCATCATAAAATTAAGAATCCGTCTGAGTCAGCCTGCCTCCAGACCCAGCTTCATCATGTTCTGTGGGACAGGCTAGGTTAACCCAAAGGTAGTGGAGTGGGGGACTTCAGGCCACCCTGAAGGCCTCTGGATGCCCTGGGATGACTGTGAGCACAAGCAGATACTCGGCTTAGGTATGCATTGCTAATTCCAAACTCTATAGGCTACTAATACATGCTCTTTCCTGGTCAGGTTTCGTCCAGAGCCTGGGCTAGGCCAAACCTGCAGGTGAAGCTTTCTAGTGCCTGCTCAAGTTGGGCAAATCGGTCCAGGACTCTCAGCCTACTCTCCTGTACACAGGCAGCCCCAGCACTGCCCAGCAACACCTGCCTGTTCATTTGTTGACATACACATTGCCAAAGTGGGATCAATATGTCAATATTATTTTATTTTGCTTTTTTTCTCCTTAATTATGAATACTTTAATTCTGAGCACTGATGCAGGTATTAACATGCCTCAGGCAGGCACAGTGGCTCACATCTGTAATCCCAGCACTTTGGGAGGTCAAGACAGGTGGATCACCTGAGGTCGGGAGTTTGAGACCAGCCTGCCCAACATGGTGAAACCCCATCTCTACTAAAAATACAAAAATTAGCCGGGGATGGTGGCAGGCACCTGTAATCCCAGCTACTTGGGAGGCTGAGGCAGGAGAATCTCTTGAACCTGGGAGGCATAGGTTACAGTGAGCTGAGATCGTGCCATTGCACTCCAGCCTGGGTGACGAGAGTGAAATTCCTTCTCAAAAAAAGAAAAAAAGAAATGCCTCTACCATGTGAAAAACTTCCTATAGCTTCTTCCTACGCTTTCATTTTGGTTGTTTATTTTTAGACTGATAAACCTAGAAGTTTGGAAATATAGGGCATCCAGGTGACTATTCATTTTCCTTCTGAGATGAAGATGGCTTTTGTACCTCCCCCCAGAGGTCTAAATGAGGAAGAATCAGGCAACTCGATTGTATACAAGATCTATGAAGTACAATTCTCAACCTTGGCTGAGTGTTGGACTCACCTGGGACTTTTAAAACCCGTTGATGCCTGAGTCCACTCTCAGAGATTCTGATTTAATTGGTATGGGGTGTAGCCTTGGCACTGGGGGATTTTTTAAGCTCTCCAGGTGATTCTAATGCATGGAAAAGTGATAATTATTTCCTAGAACCTGCCCTACCTTTCTTCATCCTGTTCCCTCACAATCCAAGGAGACAAAATTGGTTTGGAGGAAATAGTTTTTCTTATTGATCAGTCCTTCCCTAAGTGAAGCAGTGTGGATTAAGGTACTCAGGGTTCTCAGTGGCCAACCGAGAAAGCAGTGATCAGAGGAGTGCCACCCATTTCTGACTCTCCCTCTCCCTTTTTATTCAGTATGGTATTGTGCTGGATGCCGGGTCTTCTAGAACCACAGTCTACGTGTATCAATGGCCAGCAGAGAAAGAGAATAATACCGGAGTGGTCAGTCAAACCTTCAAATGTAATGTGAAAGGTAAGGACTGAAGTGTGTCTGGGAGTTGCAATGAGAAGCAAGGTAGAATTCTAAGTGTCTTGGAGGCCTGGAGAGGTCATTAGATGTTGCTGGGAGGCAGTGAATGAGCATTCGACTGGGAGTCAGAAAATAGGAGATCTTGTGCTAGTGCCGCTACTCATCAGTGGAATAAACTTGCTCTAGTCACTTCCCTTCTCTGGGCCTCAGTTTTTTCATCTGTATACATGGGAAGGGGTGGCGTCAAGAACTATGAATGGTCTGAGATTTTACCCTGCCATATTTTCATGGGTGCTGGAAGACACAAGACTCCTGGTTCAGAAACAAAGGATAATTTGTTACTCACAGGAGTAGCCCAGAGTATCAGCATTTTCTTACACTGGTTCTGATTCTCAATTTGCCCAGGATGATGGAAAGAGGGACAGAGAGTATGCACTCATGCAATAGGTTCTGTCATAGGAAAGGAAGTCTGGGATTTTAGAGAAGCATTTATAATGGGCAGTGAGCATGTCTGCCTTTTGCTGTGGAGGGAAACACAAGGAACACATGGAAAGCTGTCTTCCAACAGTGATAAGGAGTAGTCGTGTGTACTGACGGGCAGGCAGAGAGAGAATGACAATATATAAACAAATGGACATGGCTCTGTTCCAGTAAAGCTTTATTTATGGACACTGAAATTTTGAATTTCATATAATTCTCACATCATGAAATGTAATTCTTCTTGTAAATTTTTTCCCAACATTAAAAAATGTAAAACCTCTCTTAGCTCATAGGCTGCACAAAAGAAAGGTGGTATACTGGATTTGGCCCATGGGGTGCCAGCCCCTGAAATGGAGTATTAGTAGCAATGATAATTAATGATCCTCCATGCAGCTCCCTGCGTTTTCCACAGCATATTCTGGGTTTTATATTAACTGTTTCCTTGTTCTTTTTAGTTTCGTCTTATGTATGTAGTGTTTCTGTTTTTTAAAACAAAATCAAACATGTATTCATATAAATGGAATCAACATATTTTATACTGTATTTGCTTTGTTCACTAACAACATTGGGTTTTTAAGATTCATCTGTGTTGATATGAGTAAGTATCTGCTCATTTTTTTTTTTTTTTTGAGACAGAGTCTCACTCTGTTGCCCAGGCTGGAGTGTAGTGGCGCAATTTTGGCTCACTGCAATCTCTGCCTCCTGAGTTCAAGCGATTCTCCTGCCTCAGCCTCCCAAGTAGCTGGGATTACAGGTGCCTGCCACCACACCTGGCTAATTTTTGTATTTTTAGTAGAGATGGAGTTTCACCATGTTGGCCAGGCTAGCCTCGAACTCCTGACCTCAAGTGATCCACCTGCCTTGGCCTCCCAAAGCACTGGGATTACAGGCATGAGCCACTGTGCCCAGCCTCATTTTTTCATGTTGATAGGCATTTGTATTTTCTTGGTTACTAATAAAACTTAATATCTTTCCATATATTTATAGCAATTTCTGTTTTCTGTGAAATGCATATTCATGTCTTTTGTTCATTTTTCTATTGAATTATTGAATTTTTCTTACTAATTCATTGAAATTCTTTATAAATATTCTAAATATGAATTCTTTTTATTGCTAATATCTTCTCACAGTTTGTAGTTTGTCTTTTTAGTTTGTGATGTCTCTTAATGACTAGAAGTTCTTGATTCTTATGTAAATACAACCATCAATATTCCCTTTTGTGGCTTGCTTTTTTGTATGTTTTATTTAAGAAATCCTTTCCTATCTTGAGGTCATACAGACATTTTTCTATGAAAAGTGTTATAATTTTGCCTTTTACAATTAAGTAATTAGTCCAAGTAATCGAGCCTAGTTAGGGAGTGTATATAATTAGTCCAAGTAATCGAGCCTAGTTAGGGAGTGTGTATATGTGTAAGCCTTTTTCAAAGCCACTTATCTTCCTCATTCGAGCATTAGGATTTTTGAGTTGGCCTGTAGCCTCCCAACCAGGGTGTTCTGAATGTGCCCAGTGTATCCTTGAGCCCACAGGACAACAAGTTAGAGACTCCAGACCTGTCCTCCCAGCCCAGCAACCTCCTTTGTTTCCCTCAGTGAGCTGCCAAAACATTATAAGTTCATGGGAATCATGGCATTGAAAAACTTGGGGAGCAGAGTTAGTCTTTCTCACCAGGAGACCAAGAGTCTTCTTTGGATAATCAGAGTGAATTCTGATCATCCGCCCTCCGAGGAGGGCAGCCAGGAGTTTGCCTACCCTGATGCACAGGTGTTCCAGGTTAGGCTCTCCAGAAGCAGATGTAGAGACAGATTATGGAATGCAAGGTGGTTATTAGAGATGCAACATTATAGCAGAAAGCAGGCAGAGAGAAGGATTGGACAAAAAAAGAAGTCAAACTTCAGCCAGGCGCGGTGGCTCAAGCCTGTAATCCCAGCACTTTGGGAGGCCGAGGCGGGCAGATCACGAGGTCAGGAGATCGAGACCATCCTGGCTAACCCGGTGAAACCCCGTCTCTACTAAAAAAATACAAAAAACTAGCCAGGCGAGGTGGCAGGCGCCTGTAGTCCCAGCTACTCGGGAGGCTGAGGCAGGAGAATGGTGTAAACCCGGGAGGCGGAGCTTGCAGTGAGCTGAGATCAGGCCACTGCACTCCAGCCTGGGCGAAAGAGCGAGACTCTGTCTCAAAAAAAAAAAGAAGTCAAACTTCAACTCAGGACTGATGAAGCTTCAACTGATCTGTTATGCTGCACCGGGTTGAAATGATGTGAAGTGGCTTGGCTGTAATACCCCTGTTGCTGCCACTCATTGGATGTTTGCCACCCTGGAAAGAGCAAGATCTTGAGCAAGGCAGCTCTCTGCAGTTCAGGCAGACCCTGAAGAAGCTGACAGCTGGAACAATAAGTCTATTTGAAGGGGTATTTGCACGGCATGTTTTTGGGTTCACCACACAGGGGACTTGGATATTTTCCCTTCTTTTTTTTTTCTTTTTGAGATAGGGTCTCACTCTGTCTTCCAGGCTGGAGTGCAGTGGCACAATCATGGCTCGCTGCAGCCTAGACTTCCTGGGTTCAAGCAGTCCTCCTATCTCAGCCTCCTGAGTAGCTGGGACTACAGGCAGTGCCACCACATCTGGCTAATTTTATTTTTTTGTAGAGATGGGGTCTCACTATGTTGCCTTGAATTTCTGGGCTCAAGCCATCCTCCTGCCTCAGCCTCCCAAAGTGCTGAGATTACAGGTGTGAGCCACTGCACCCAGCAGATATTTTCTGAGTGTTGCTTGCACTGTTATCCACAAGACACAGGCAGCTGTAGCCCTGCTGTGACCTCAACCAGCAATCCTCTATCTGCTCGGGTAACTCCTGAGCCATTTCCTCACCTTCAACCATGAAACAGGACAGCAGGCTGTTCCTAAGAGACTACGTGCTCTGAGTAAAGAGAAGAGAGTGTAAGATCGAGATTGAGACTTCACCTCATCCCTACTGTGTGAACCTTGGAAAGTTATCTAACCTCTCTGAGTCTTGACTTCCTCATCTTTAAAGTAAAAAACTTAATAATAGTTATACCTACCCCATAGGAGTGATTTGAAGATTAAATGACATAATATATGTAAAAGAAATGCCTGGCATACAGTAAGTGCTCAATAAGCATTAGCTGTTATTCATGGGGCACCACAATCCAGAGCTCCTGGTGGATCCTCTTGCCACTTGTTCCTCTGTCCCACAGTTACAAGATCTCTGTTTTTAGACCCAAGAGGGCAATTTAATCAAGTTAGTCCTGACAGCCTTACAACTGTGGGGAAAAATAAGACTTATGTGGGGAGGTGTTACAGCAGTCCCTCAGGGGAAGGGTTCCTTGGCCCACCCTGGATGGCATATGTGATTTGAGGAGGCACAGAGTCATGGAGGCCACAGCACATCCATAAATGATCTTCCCTTCTTTGATCACAGTAGCCTCAGGGATCCATATATACTCTGAATGAACAGAAGACCACAAACTAAAGCTTAAATTACAGAGTTGAAGTTCAGCAAGTGTCATCCCCTCAAAGACTTGTGGCTTCTCCAAGGATAATTTGGGTTTCTGGTTCCTCTGTTGTAAACTTCCCAGGACTCCCCTGTCTTGGCCAAACAGAAGGGGGTGATGAATGCTTGCTCACCCAGCAAGGATTCCCAGATGCCTAGGCCCTCAGAAATTTCTTTCTGGTAGGTATCAACCCCCAGTTGCTACTGTTTTCCATGAGTTCATTGCCTTTGCTGGCGGTTTCTGTGCTGGTGTCTGTGCCTCTGGCTGCTTGTGGCGAAGCCACCCCCTGGAGGTGCTGGGTTCTCTGCATGTGTCTCATCTCATCTGCAGTACTCATGCCTGCTGCTGCCTTTCCCCACAAGGGACATTCACAATGTCTTTCCTTTAAACCAGTAACTAAAAATTACTTAAGCTCCACTAGAGCCTAAACTTAACTATCTCCTACATTAAAATCCCTCAAAGAGTTGCATCAGAAACCAGGCCACCATAGTATTAAAAAACATCCTTTGCCACTGGGTGCAGTGGCTCATGCCTGTAATCCCAGCACTTTGGGAGGCTGAGGTGGGTGGATCACCTGAGGTCAGGAGTTTGAGACCAGCCTGGCCAACATGATGAAACTCCATCTCTACTAAAAATACAAAAATTAGCCAGGCGTGGTGGTGGGCACCTGTAATCCCAGCTACTCAGGAGGCTGAGGCAGGAGAATTGCTTGAACCCAGAAGGCAGAGGTTGCAGTGAGTGGAAATCACACCACTGCACTGCAGCCTGGGTGACAGAGCGAGCCTCCATTTCAAAAAAAAAAAAAAAATCCTTTGCCGATAGTTGGCCGGAGCTCAAGCTGAGGTGCATGTCTTTGGCTTCTGTTTCCCCTCAAGTAAGTTTTGTGCCATCTGTTTAACCCTCTCTCCCCATATTGAAATAGCAATTTCTGTGCTCCTTTCATGGGACCAAGTGTCCAAGTCCAAGTATCCTAGGAGCCTGTGAATCCTATCTCCTTTTCCCTCTGGGAGGCTTAATAGACCTTATGCAAACAGGCTCTCTGGTGACATACTCCTAAGGTTTCACCATTCTATCTTGCCTCTCACCAGCCGCTATCTAGAGACCAGCTGTTGCAGATTATATTTTGTTTAGCCCAGATTGGACTAGCCAATCTCCTTACTATAGAGATGTATGGTGGTTTGGAAGTCTCATTGATTGATTGATTTAATAAATATGTATTAGGTGCCTGCTGTTTGATACGAACTGTTCTTGGCGCCAGGAATTCGGAAATAAACAATATATACAAAATCTGTGGTTTTGTGTTATGAGACTTGCATTCCAATGAAGAAGATAGACAAAAAAAAAAAAAGTGTCAGGGAGACATGATGTGAAGAGAAATCAGGCAGGGTGGGAAATAGAAAGTGATCATGCTGTTTTGAACAGGACTGTCAGGGAAGTATGAAGAATATGACAGCTAAGCAGAGACAAAAGTGAGATGAGACAGTGAGCCATGTAAATGTCTGGGGGAAGAACACGCTGAGCAGAGGCATGGTAAGGGAAAAGGCCAAGCGTGGAAGCTGCTCAGCATTTTCTAGGAAAAGCCAAGGGGCTAGTGTGGCTGGAAGAAAGATGAGAAATGAGACTGAAGCTATAGCCAAGGCCAGCTCCTTGGAGGGCCTTGAGGTGTCATAAGGGTTTGACTGTGACTCAGATGAAGTTTCTTCAAAGTATATTGGGAAGCCATTAGAAGATTCTAACCAGGGAACTAATATATGACTTCTGTTTTTAACGGATTGCTCAGTTGATATAGAACACGTAGTCAGGGGCTAAGATTGGAAGCGAGGACACCAGTTAAGTGCTGTTAAATCAGTATGGGTGAGAGATTAGGTGATGGTCAATTTGTCCTTGACTAGTGCTTCTCAACACAAGGTGAATTTGTCTCCCAGGAAACATTTTGCAATGTCTGGAGATCTTTTTGATTGTCATGACTGAGTCCGTGGTGCTGCTAGCATCTAGTGCATAGAGGACGTTTCTCATCTTTCTTCCAGCCACACTGGCCCCTTGGCTTTTCCTAGAAAATGCTGAGCTCGGCCGGGCGCGGTGGCTCAAGCCTGTAATCCCAGCACTTTGGGAGGCCGAGACGGGTGGATCACGAGGTCAGGAGATCGAGGCCATCCTGGCTAACACAGTGAAACCCCGTCTCTACTAAAAAATACAAAAAACTAGCCGGGCGAGGTGGCAGGCGCCTGTAGTCCCAGCTACTCGGGAGGCTGAGGCAGGAGAATGGCGTGAACCTGGGAGGCGGAGCTTGCAGTGAGCTGAGATCCGGCCACTGCACTCCAGCCTGGGCGACAAAGTGAGACTCCGTCTCAAAAGAAAAAAAAAAAAAGAAAATGCTGAGCAGCTTCCATGCTTGGCCTTTTCCCTTGCCATTCTACAATGTTCTAAGCATTGTACAATGCACAGAACAGCCTCCACAACAAAGAATTATCTACCCCAAAATGTCAGTAGCACCAAGGTTGAGAAACCTTGGTTTATGAGGTTCTGGGGAAGGGGGTAAGAAGTGCTTAGATTTGCAAGGTATTTTGAAGGTAGGACCAACATGATTTTATGATGGACTTGATGTGAGGCATCTGAGCTGATAATGCATGAGCAAGAGTTTGGATATGAGCAACTGTGTGCATCACAACACCATTTACTGAGATTGGGGAACACTGGGAGTGGAGCATACTAGGGGCAGGGCAAGACTTAAAGAGTTTGGTTTTGGGCATATTAAGTTGGAGATGGCTATAAATCATTTGAGTCAGGGGACAGCAAACTTTTTTCTGTAAAGTGCTAGACGATAAATATTTTAGACTTGTGGGCCATATGGTCTCTGTCATAACTGCTCAACTCTGCCCCTTTAGCATGAAAACAGCCATAGACAATGTGTAGATGAATTAGCATGTTTGTATTTCAAAAAAAAAAAAAACTTCATTTATGGACACTGACATTTTAATTTCTTATAATTTTCATGTCATGAAATGCTGTTCTTCATTTGATTTTTTCCAACTACTTGAAAATGTAAAAATTATTCTTCACTCGCAATCCATACAAAAACAGGTATTGAGTCAAATACCTTGCTCACTCCTGATCTATATAGTGATGTGTGGTTGTCAGATAGGCAAGTCAGGAGTTCAGGGGAGGGGGAGGTTGAAGAAATAAAGCTGAGGGTCATCAGAATACAGATGATATCCAGCCCCAGCTCATCTAGGGAGTGATAGATACTACTAGTGAGTAGATACTAAAGAAAAGAGATCTGACGACTTAGCCTTACACGCTCCAGTACTGAGAGGCTGGGGAGAGGAGGAGGATCCAGCAAACGAACTTAGGAGGAATGGCAGCCAGTAAGGGGAGAAGAAGTTCAGAACCCAAATCCAAGGTATTTGAAGAAAGAGGAAGTGCACAATTAGGTTAAAAGTGATGAGGAGCTTATAACCTAAGAAGTTAGACAGACACGATATGCCCCCAGTGTGGTGATGTACAGTAGGAAAAACCTAGCACACCTAGAAAGTGCTCTTGCCAAAAAATCAAACCTGAATCTGATCACATTTCTAGAAATTAACTCCCAGTTTATAAAAAACACAGGAGATAAAGGAACATGTTCAATGACACCTCACAGATCCAATCAGCGAAATCCAAAATGAGAGAGCTGCTCCATTAAAATTATTTCTTTAATAAATAAATGGCAAGAAAAAAAGGGGGTCACAAAAACTGTTACAGAATAAAGAATCTTAAAAAACATCCAAATGCACATACAAGGTATGGACTTTGGCTTCTTCATCACACTATAAAGAAAAAGTTAGTTATTCTGGGAAATTTGAACACTGATGTGTCTTTAATAATATTAACAGCTTTTTTAGGAGTTATTTTTTTCTTAGGTATCATGGTTATACTTTTCAGAGTCCTTCCCTCTTCAAAACATATACTAACGTGTTTGCAGATGAATTAATATAATGCCTGGGATTTTCTTTACAGTAACTCATAGAGATGGAAAAAAGAAAGCATATAGATGAAAATAAGGTGGGCTGTGTATTGATTAACTGTTGAAGCTGAATGATCAGTGTATGGGGATTCATTTTACTAGTTTCACAGAAAAGAATTACGAGGAACGTGTACACTTACCTGTGATGTTCAGCACAGTTTTGTTGTTTTTGTTGGCATTGTGGAAAGGAAACCCTGTTAAATAACCTATCACATAAGAATATGCCTGAGAGCTTAATCTGACATTTAGAGAGTTGTGTCTTTTTAAAAATAACTTTCTAATTACAAAATAATATATTTTCATTGTGTGAAAATCAGAAAACATAGGTAAATAAAATGGAACCAGGCACAATGGATTCCCAGCTACTCAGGAGGCTGAGGCAGAAGGATCACTTGAGCCTAGGAGTTTGAGACCAGCCTGGGCAACATGGCAAGACCCCATCTTTATCTAAAAGTAGAAAAGGAAATAAGATCATCCATAATCCTTCACACCAGAGGGGAAAATATTTCTTTTTTTAGGATTAATATATTTTTGTATTAAAAATTATTCATACAGGCTGGGTGCAATGGCTCACTCCTATAATCCCAGCACTTCGGGAGGCCAAGTGGATCAACTGAAGTCAGGAGTTTTGAGACCAGCCTGGCCAACATGGTGAAACCCTGTCTCTCCTAAAAATACAAAATTAGCTGGGTCTGTTGGTGCATACCTGTAGTCCCAGCTACTCGGGAGGCTGAGGCAGGAGAATCCCACTTGAACCTGGGAGGCGGAGGTTGCAGTGAGCCAAGATCATGCCATTGCACTCTAACCTGGGCGACAAGAGCAAAAAACTCCGTCTCAAAAAAAAAAAAAAAAAAAAATATATATATATACACACACACACACATATATAAACATATATATTTATTTAATTGTTGTTATTAGTGTTTCTTACAGCTACTTCAGTTCTGAACTCCTGAGATCAAGCCACCGAGCTCATCAAGCCCATGGCTTATGGTGCTGTCATTTTTCTGTTGTAGGAGGTCATTCCCCCAGGAGGGAAGATTACATTAGAGGCTCTGTCCTTGGCCAAGGTTGGGAAAGCCTGTCCTGGCTTCTATGGCACTGTCGATGAAATCCACATGTCTGTGCATCTTAATGGACACATTCAAGTAAAACTTGTAATTAGAGAGCTCAGGGTTTTTTTTATTGGTTTATGGTAGTTAGAAGATGGGTGGGAAAGGTTAAGAAAGGGCAGTTGAAGGAGGCAGTGGCTCTACCAATTCCAAAGAAGGAAGTTTCCAGAGGGACCATATTCCCTCCAACTTCCTTGTCTGTCCTATACTTAGTCTTCCTTAAAGTAGGACATATTTAAACTCAGAGCCTGGACTGGGAGAACAAATTAAGTTATATTCATGCAATGGCATGCAATGCAACTGTAAAAAGAAATGAAGAATATTTATATACTGCTATGGAGTGGCTACTAGGAAGTATTGTTGAATGCAAAAAAAAAGTGGAGAAAGGTATATATAGTAAATTACCATTTATCTAGAACTTGGGGTGATTAAAAATATATGTACTTGCTTATTTTAAACAAACATTGGTTAAACTTTTTTTAAAAAAGAAACTACTTACAGGAAGAGGAGACAAGGAGAGAATCTAGATGTCTCTGAATATACCTAGTTTTGTAGATCTGATTTTAGGACTAGCTATGTAATTATTTTAATAACTATAAAACAATATCATTTTTTAAAAAGTAATTCCTAAAACTCAAAAGTAAAATGCAACAGGCCAGGCATGGTGTCTCACAGCTGTAATCCTAGCAATTTGGAAGGCCAAGGAGGGTGGATCACTTGAGGCCAGGAGTTCGAGACCAGCCTGGCCAACATGGCGAAACTCTGTCTTTACAAAAAATACAAAAATTAGCCAGGCAAGGTGGCATGCACCTGTAATCCCAACTACTTGGGAGGCTGAGGCACAAGAATCGCTTGAATCTGGGAGACGGAGGTTGTAGTGAGTCGAGATCGCACCACTGCACTCCAGCCTGGGTGACAGAGCAAGACTCCATCTCAGAAAAAAAAAGAAGATATCACCATTTGCAACCCCTAATGAAATAATGGATCTAAGCCATTATCATTGATAATGCTAACAGCACAGAAAGAGAGACAACCAGATACTGTGCCTCCTATTATAAGTCCACACTAATCCCTATATATTTTTTTTAATTCAAACCTGATCTGATCAAGCCTCTACATTCAATTAACAATTTATAGAAATACAAAGGACCAAGAAAGATGTTCATTGAATTATGAGGGTACAATCGACAAACTCAAGACTGTGGAAGTTCTTCAGGACAGAGAAATTACAACAAAAACTTTTAATAATTAGGAGGAAAAATAGAAAGGGAAGGCAGAACCAATAGATAGAAAGAGACTTAAGATTGCACTGTACGGAATTTATTGGGATCCTGACTCATACAAATGAGGAAAGGGTGGTGGATGGAGGAAGAAGGAGGGAGGAAGAGAAGGAGGAGGAAGAGAAAGAGACAGAGAGGATGAGAATGAGAATGGATATGGAGGCAATGTGAACCACGACTAGATAGTTAATGATATTAAGAAATTATTTTTTTGGTCAGGCGTGGTGGCTCACGCCTGTAATCCCAGCACTGTGGGAGGTCGAGGCAGGTGGATCACCTGAGGTCAGGAGTTCAAGACCAGCCTGGGCAACATGGTGAAACTGTGTCTCTACAAAAAAAAAAAAACAAAAATTAGCCAGGTGTGGTGGCGCACACCTGTAATCCCAGGTACTCAGGAAACTGAAGCAGGAGAATCACTTGAACCTGAGAGGTGGAGGTTGTAGTGAGCTGAGATCATGCCACTGCACTCCAGCCTGGGCGACAGAGCAAGACTGCCTCAAAAAAAAAAAAAAAAAGAGAGAGAGAGAGAAAAAAGAAAAGAAAAATAAATTATTTTTAATTTGTACAGGTATAATAATTCAACTGTAGTTAGGGTTTTTTCAAAGAATTTTTACTTTTGGTGATACATACTGAAATATGGGAATTAAATGACACATCTGCAGTTTGCTTTGTGGGGAGCAAGTGGAAGACTGTACAGATGAAATAAGAGTTGATTATTGTTGAAGCTGGGAGATAGATGCATGAGTTTCAATATACTGTTCTCTCTACTTTTACTTATATTTGAAATTTTTATAATGAAAACATTTTTTTAAAGTAGGCCCTGGCTTACTTTTTTCACAATTGTAATTCATTCCTTTAGAGGTTGCAAGTAGACTGATCAGTGTAACCATATAGGACTTACCACATCCAGCTGTTTTCAACCCCCTACCAAACCCCAATAATTTTCAAAGCCAGTCTGTTTTTTATTTAAAAGTTGTATTGCCGCTGTTGGTTCCTGGAAATGCTGACAGATGCTGACTGCTTGCTTTTCAGGCTCTGGAATCTCCAGCTATGGAAATAACCCCCAAGATGTCCCCAAAGCCTTTGAGGATTGTATGCAAAAAGTCAAGGGGCAGGTTCCATTTCACCTCCACGGATCCACCCCCATTCACCTGGGAGCCACAGCTGGGATGCGCTTGCTGAGGTAAAGGCTAAGTGGCACAACGGGGCCCATTTGACCAAAATAACCAAGAATGTGTTGAACCTTGCCAAGAATGTAACTCTATTTCTGGGAACAACCCTCGCCCCCCAAAAAGAAGCCATATTCTGCCGTAAATTTGGGCTTTAAAGGTTGGGAAACTTTTAGTCTTTATTTTAATACCCAGAAAGAAACAGTTCTAAAATTGTTTCCCTCTCGCTTGGTGATTTTACTGGGAACTTTGAAAAAGAGAGAGGTAATATGAAATCGGCTCATGGGATACAACTCTACTGCTTTGGAAAAGTAGCTGTTTTGACACTTGGTGTTTTGACACCTGTGAACAACCAGCTAAGTTTGGTAGTAAGTACAACCCATAGCTATGTAGCTTCTGCTTGTGTACAAAATACCACTGAAATCTGCTTTAAAACAATGGCATGTCTGCACCTCAAATCAGTCAAAGCTTTTGGAGTTGTTATGAAACAAGCATCTCATTTCACTCACTCAATTAGTTCCTTCTAAATTTGTAGTCATGGCTTTTGGCCCAGTTGCATGTTTTTGAATGTCTTTTCTCTTTTTTCTCCATTATAGCATTTCCTTGACCTTGAAATTAAAAAAAAAAAACAGTTTCCAAAAATAAACATCAAACTTAAATCTACTGAGAGTAGAGGCTACTCCAAGTGTTGGAATAAGATTTTATCACAAGAAGACATCACTTATTCTGCTTCAAAGGCACTTTATGATTCCAAGCATGCAAAATTATCTATGTCGGAGTATTAAGAAAATAAAAAAAGAACAAACAGAGCTCCTTTAACATGATAATGAAAAGAAATCATGACGTGCTCTCCGTTAGACTGGGCCTTTTCCTTATAGTCTCATAATTCTCATTTCTAATCTGATTTCCTGGCTGACCATGCTGAATGTGGAAGGAAGTCAGATTTCTTTGCTCACTCTTGGAATCTGCAGTGTATTTCTAAATTATTTCGTTTACGTGTAATAGAAATGACTTAAAAACTCCTTCCTTTTGCCTTTTCTTTCTTATAAAAACAGTTCTTCCAACAAGGGTGGAACTGAAACCTCGTAATCTCAGAGAACACAGCAAGGCAGCCCCTTTACAGGCTCTTAATTCCATGGACCTAAAATCCTCATCTGCTGTAGTGGATGCTTCCTTAACATGATAAGTGTGGAGCTACTTATAGAAAAGTCAGCTGCAGGATGTGCTCATGAACTTTTCAACTTGGAGACTGAATGCTTAGGGCTTAGTCTGTGAAATCCTTCTGCTTTCACTCTATTCAATTCACATTTTCAGGCTGAATTTCCCATTTCAGAATACATTAGGATGCTGTTTACCCTCCCTGGAATTTGACTTCAGGTAACAAGTTTCAGCACAGGACCTAAGCAATACCAACAATATGAATGGGATAAGTGACTACAATCAGGGAGAAATACTGGTCCAATTCCATTAAATGTCTGTAGAAGTTACTCTAAAATATCTTTGCTTTACCAGTAGTGTTTGTACATATGTAAACTTCTTTGTTGAACTGGCTCTGACCTTATGACTTAAGTAGACTTCTACTACTCTAAAAACAAAAACAAAACAAACAAACAAAACAGCTCTTAAGAACCTGACTTTTTCTTGGTTGCTTCCCCTCCCTCCCCCAGTCTTTCAGTGAGAAATAATTAAAAGGCTCTGCAATTTACAGCTCATGACACAAACCATGGAACAGAAAACTCACCCCTTAGGAAAAAGTGAATGTCTCCTTTGAATAAATTAAGTACTAACTTTTTCTTGTAAAACTGCTTTCTGATGATGATCTATTTCTTCTGAGGAACTAGCTGATATTTTAATTACTAGACAAGTAAAATAGAAAAGAAAACAATTAATGAGAATTAGCTGGGATGAGAATTGATGAAACTGGGAAAACTGAATTATTTTCCAAGTAGTGATAACTGGCCACTGAATTGGAATGGATCCTGCTTATAGCCTTGCTCTTTCTTCTTCCTGAGCCAAGAGTCAGCCAGTGCCCCTGGCTTTCTTAACCCACGGATGAAAGAGGAAATAATCTCCCAAGCGAGCTCTTTCATAGCGTAAAATGGCAGCGTTGGATGCCATAACATTCTGTCACTAGGGATAGAATGCTGTGTTGCCACTTGTCTAAGAGTCAGCACACCAATGGTTTTTCAATCCAGTGACAGCCATGATGATTGTCATATCCCTTCATGCTGAAGCCCTCCCAAAGACTGAAGCAGAAACAGCTGAAAACTCAATGTTCTTCCTTTCCCCCTTCCTACTAAGCTCCCCTTCCTTCTGGTCAGATGAGGGTTCCTTCGTATGGTGCCTCCAAGAGATTATTTATGCCACTCTTATGCCTTCATCAATCTCCTTTCCTCTGCTGATCTGAGAGAGCAATGGCAGTTAAATAGGAGGCTCTTTTGATACATGAACAGATGATATAGGTGGGGAGAACAAATTGTACTTTTACTGAAAGCAATTTTCCTACTTGGCAGTTTGACAGGTAACAAGTGGATCCTGCCTTCACGGTTGCCCCAGAAGACTTCAACTTGCAAAAGGGATTGTGGTGTACAGCACACATCTGGAAAATCATTCATCCCCACCAGCAGGGAGATGGGGAAGTTTGCATTTTCACCTGAGTGAGACTGTATATTTTAAGACTCCATTGTCTGGGCACTCAGACTTGTTTGTTCTGTGCCTTGCATAGGTTGCAAAATGAAACAGCAGCTAATGAAGTCCTTGAAAGCATCCAAAGCTACTTCAAGTCCCAGCCCTTTGACTTTAGGGGTGCTCAAATCATTTCTGGGCAAGAGGAAGGGGTATATGGATGGATTACGGCCAACTATTTAATGGGAAATTTCCTGGAGGTGTGTGGAAACAAATGCATGGTTTTAATCTTACTGTTTATCCTATCCCTTGTGAGTGATAGCCTAAGTAGAGGTACATACCATTAGGGATATCTGTCCTGTATCACTCCTATCATGTAATGTATTAGGGAAATACCTATGAGACAATAGCTAAGAAAGACCTATATAGCTGGGGAGAAAACATAGTCATAAATAGGACTAAATGCTTGGGAAGGAGGGAATCTCATCACTTTACTAGCTTGTGAGAAATTGAAGGGGGTGGGATCTAAATTTAACACTAGGTTATGGGTCTTTGGGAGGGCAGTTGAATAATCCTTCAGAGAGGCTCCATGACCATCTGAAATTTACAAAGCCCTCAGGAAGTCTGCATCCCTAAGTCCCCAGAGACAGGAGGAAGTCTTCACTCTGTGTTGCCAGGTCTCCTCACAGTCCAGTCCCTGCACTCCCTGCTCCCTTGGTGCAGAGGAAAGTTGACTCCAAGAGACAACTGCCATGTTACAAGGGGCACAAAACAGGAGTTACTCAGAGCATATCCAGCCCAACACCTATTTTGTTCCCCTTCAAATGCATTTTAAATTTTTAAATAGTTACCAACAATTAACGTTTGGGAAATTTCACATAAAAATCCATACTTCTAGCTTCTTCTGACCTCCTCACTCCTCCCAAAAATCAGAGGAACTGGTCACAGTAGACTCACATTCCTGCACGGTAATGGGAACAGAATGTAATTCGTGGACTCTCCAGATTGCCACAGACCCCACCACTCCCTATTATACACCTAATCTACTTCACTCATTTATTACTTACCTATGTTACTTGCCCAGCTCCTGTAAGCACGTGAATTCACCACCTCTGAAAGAAAAGGAGAGAATTGGCCTCACATGCTCTCTCTGTCCTACTTCTTAGTAATAGGAGACGAGGCTTGGGTGGAGAACTTTGGGCAAACAGAGATGGTGCCTTTGGCTTTCTTTCTCACTTCCTTTTCCCACTGTGCAGAAGAACCTTTGGCATATGTGGGTGCACCCACATGGAGTGGAAACCACGGGTGCCCTGGACTTAGGTGGTGCCTCCACCCAAATATCCTTCGTGGCAGGAGAGAAGGTGGATCTGAACACCAGCGACATCATGCAGGTGTCCCTGTATGGCTACGTGTACACGCTCTACACACACAGCTTCCAGTGCTATGGCCGGAATGAGGCTGAGAAGAAGTTTCTGGCAATGCTCCTGCAGGTACTTGAGTTGGGGGTAGGGGGTGGCAGGTGTTGTCTTGAGGGTTTGAGCTGAGGGGAGAATGCCCTGCCTTCTGAGGTCTGTCCTCTCCACTTCAGTTGAAAGGTAGATGGAAATAACCCCATTTTCCAATTTACTCCTGGGGGTCCAAGTCCCTTTCCTCTCTCTCTCTTTCTTCCCCTCCCTCTCCCTCTCATGTTGCCCACTCCCAGTGAATTTGAGTAAGAAGTCTAGGGAATTTCCAGAGCTTCACATGTTTTATAAATGATTCAAGACCTGGAATCCCTTTATGGACACAAACTGTTTTAAACCGGGAGCTAAATAAGCCTGAGAATTTTGAGACTCCCCTGGGTGTAGACAAAATAATATTAGTGGTCACAAGAGAAATGTGTGCTGAAGGGGGAGAGGGCAGAGCCTTCCCAGGCTTAGCCTCCTTTTAGATGGGTCTATATTAGGCAGGCTTGATACCCTTTATACGGTGGAACTTTAGAGCAACCACATTCCATCATATTGATTAGTAATTCATTTGGTAAGTGTTTCAGAGCCCAGAAGGCTAATTCAGGCATCAGCTAGAAAGTTGTTGCTGATATTAAATTCAACAATATGTAGTGTGTGTTCATGAGGGCACTAACTCCATAGGTGAGACCCCAGAACCAAACGCTACTGCTCTGGGGACATCAATCTTAGCCATGGCTAGGTGGCTGAGAGGATGGGCCTTGACTACCTAGAGGGGTATGAGGAAATCAGAAGCCACAGATCCTGGCTTCTTATGGGACTCGAAGGCAGGGGAATCAGCCTATGAACAAAATGGACACACCATCAGTAAGTTAACCCACATTCCTCCAACCTACTCTGATAACTGAAGACAGGAGCAGACTCTATCCTGCAGAGGAGTTGAGGGGGATCACAAAAGTACATCTTCAGCAGGACTCACAACTTCAGACCCCTGCATTTACCCAGTGTTCATGCAGGGTGGGTTGTGGGAACTCAGCTTCCAGTTCTGGCCCCTCCTCCAAACCTCTCCCTAATCCTCCCAGAAATGGCTGAGGCCCTGGCACACACGCATGGGACATTTATTGTCAGGAGAGTCTGAGCACTGCCTGGAAAGAACAGATGTGAGAACCCTGCAGACAGCCCTCAACTACCCTTCTGTACTAATCCGTGCTCACACTGCTATAAAGAAATACCTGAAACTCGGTAATTTATAAAGAAAAGAGGCTTGTTTAATTGGTTCATGGTTCTGTGGGCTGTACAGGTTTCTGCTTCTAGGGAGGCCTCAGGAAACTTACAGTCATAGTAGAAGGCAAAGGGGAAGCAAGCACTTCTCACATGCAGGAACAGGAGGGAAGACGCCACACACTTTTAAACAACCAGATCTCGTGACAACTCACTCACTATCACGAGAACAGCAAGGGGGAAATCTACCCCCATGACCTAATCACCTCCCACCAGGCCCCTCCTCCAACACTGGGATTACAATCTTACATGAGACAAAGCCAAACATGTCACCTTCCATGGCTCCCACCCCAACTTCCACCTCCCTCCCCAGTCAGCCAAACCAAGCCCTACAGGTAACGCAATCAACGCTCCCTATCAGGGGTCTCAATACTCACTGCTCATCCCCACTTGCTCATCAAAGTAGTTCAACCAACATGCTTCTTTCTTTCTGGGAGAGAAGCTCTAGAAAATCCTCTTTTCTCCAGCTCCTTTCACTTCTAGCAATGCTTAATGTCCTTTGCTCCAGCTCTGACTCTAGCAGGAGTAGAATGTGGAGGCTCAGGCAAAATCCTCCTTTTTCCAGGGTGAGTGGGGATCAGAGAGGCTAATCTTTTAAATTTGGCTGACCCTGTGGAATGTGTGTTTCTGTCTGTCTGCACATGTCTGTGTGTTTTTGTACTTATACAATGTTTACTAAAGAATGATTATCTACGTATCCAGCAGTCCACAGAAGAGAAAATACTTTACCTTTCTGAGGTCTGATTTAGGCTTGAGAATGCCAGTCTCCAAATGTGAGCCCAGCACTGGGGGTGGAAGAGTGAGCACCCATCCTCTCACAGTCAGCTCACAGGAACAGGGACACATGTCTTCAATTTGCCTGGTAACCTCTAGATGCCTGATAGGGCGACTCTGCCCTCGGAGGCTTCTGACTCATCTAAGAGGAGAGATTCAGATGAGATGAGGATTACTGACAAATTCATGTCAAGACCTGCCTGACCAACAGTTTCGTAGGTCAAATACGTATTGCCAAGCCCTGACTTGGAAGGTTCACACAAATTATTGCATCGTAAACACTGACTGAGTAAATTCCATCAGTCTGGATCTTGTTTCCTCATCTGTAATATAAGGAACTACGTAGTGTGGTGAGAATGATAGCTGGATGTGTACTTTGCAAATTACTTTCTCATTAAGAAGTCTCCAGTCACCTTGGAGCTGAAGTCTCACTCTGACAACATGTTGGATATTAGGAATATGTATTCACTTTCTTTCCATTTTTAAGTAAGAAATTTGTCTTCTGTTTTTAATGTAATATATGTTCAGTGAAGATATTTAGAAGATACACACCAAAAACTATAAAGGATTTCTTTAAAAACAGATTTAACCACTATTAATCATACTACTGCATTTTCTTCCACTTTTTTATGTATGAAAATGTAAAACCTTGGCTTCATATGGTATATATAATTTTATACTTACCTTTTATTTTACCTAACCATATATTATGGTCAATTTCCTGTTTTGTTAGTGTCCTTTTAAAATATTATTTTTATGAGATCATAATATTCCAAGTACCATAACTTAAAAAGAAAAAAAATTGACCATTTGATTATGAAAGAAAGTACATTCTTATTGTAAAAATTTAAAGCCATACAAAGAGTGTTAAAGTCAAAATGAAAGATCCTCCTTCCAATCCCATTTACTGAATGCCATCACTGGTCAAAGCTTAATATGTTGTTCTTCTACACTTTCCAGGTCAGTATATTAACTTATTTTCTTTACTATTTAATATCCCATAATGTATCAATTATTCCCTTCCTCACGGACATCAGGCTTTGTCCTGTTTTGTTGCTACGACAATAATATGATAAGCCTTCTTAACCATATAACCTTATGAACCAGTGATTTTATTTCTGTAGGATAGGTTCAAAGGACAGGTGTATTTTTTTATTTAAATGAACAAATAGGTAATCTTCCAACAAAATTAAAACCGATTACCACCCATGTTGTGATGACTTTTTGAAATAAGCTTCAGGAATTCCAAAACATTCTAATAATAAGTACTTAGATAATGAGGATCTGTTTCTGGATTTTCTGTTCTATACATTCATTGTTCCATTTTGGGGCCGATATCATGTTGTTCTACCTGAAATAGTCTATTTTTCTACTCTCAGATGTTTATTTTGAACTTCAAAGTCATTTGAAGAAGTAACAAAAAAGAAAGTTTTTTGTTGAGATTGTGATTGTAATTACATTGATTCATACATTAATTTGGTTAAAATATGCTTATTAGTGACATCAACAATTTCTATCCGGAATTATACAATGTATTTCCATTTATTTAATTCTTGGCTTGTATCCTTCAATAAAATGTATAGTTTTCATCATTGGGTCTGTACCTCTGTTGTTAAATGTATTTTCTTTGTGTGTATTTTTTAAACTTCCTGTCACTAGCAAGAATATTTTCTATCACTGTTTTTTCCAGTTTTAACCAGTTTAACTCTAAAATCAAATTATGCTATAGTTTTCTAGTGGACTTTTCTCCCTCGAGCCCACTGATTGACTTTTTCATGACAGTGCTCTTCAAACACTAAGCTCGGTGAAGACTGTTGAATGTTGAATGCCTGAACTTGGCACACTGGCAAATTACATGTAAAGAATGCCATAACAAAAATTCAAACACACACAAAAAAAGAAAAGAACTAGTATTTACTAAGCTTTTCCTATGTACTAAGTCAGAAATCATTTATATTATCTTGTTTCTTCTCTGGACCAAACCAAAAATAATTTATATTTTTAATCATTTTAAAAGTATAAATCTCCCTTCAGACTATACTAGAAAAGAAAAAAAAAGTATAAATCAGATTCGGAAGTAGATACTAAATAGCCAATTGATTGATTCGATATGTTTTTCTTTCAACGAATATTTCAGCTATAGGGTGACCCAAGTATGATATGCTATAAATTATATGTAACAGTTTTTGAAAATCATAGATTTTTTTCATACCATAGAGGCAGAAAGGGGCCTCTTTCTCAGTCAAATGAAGATCTTTCTGGAAAGCACTCATTTGGGTTATATTTGATGAATGTAAAGCTTTTATAGGATTTTTGCAGAATCTTGTCACTGACCTTTGTTAAACAATTGCATTACTTGAATATGTACCTCAGTTTCCTCATTAGTAAAATGAAAGGGTTGGGCTAAATGTCTGAGTCAAGATTTTACTGTAGGGTGACCAGGTGCAGTGGCTCACACCTGTAATCCTAGCACTTTGGAAGGCTAAGGCAGGAGAATCTCTTGTACCCAGGAGTTTGAGACCAACCTGGGTAACATAGGGAGAACCTACCTCTACCAAAAAAAAAAAAAATTAATTAAAAAAATTTGTTTTTTACTTTTTTTGAGACGGAGTCTTGCTCTGTCACCCAGGCTGGAGTGTAATGGTGCAATCTCGGTTCGCTGCAACCTCCACCTCCCAGGTTCAAGTGATTCTCCTGCCTCAGCCTCCTGAATAGCTGGGAATACAGGTGCATGCCACCACATCTGGCTAATTTTTGTATTCTTTTTTTTTTGAGATGTATTTTTAGGAAAGATGGGGTTTCACCATGCTGCCCAGGCGGGTCTCAAACTACTGACCTCAAATGATCCGCCTGCCTCAGCCTCCTAAAGTGCTGGGATTACAGGTGTGAGCCATCACACCCGGCCGAAACAAAATATTTTACTATAGGGGAAGCAGTATGCCTTAGTGGCTTAAGTTGAACATAGTTCAAATCCAATTCCTTAGAAAAGAGAGTTCATAAATTGAATCAACAACATTTAGGATTTTAGCATAAAATAGAGTATTTTGCACCAGTAGATTAAAGATTGAATAGTCATATGGAAAAAGTAAAGCCAAGTCTCTATTTGAGTCTTTAAGTCAAATAAATTGCAATGGATAAAGATTTATATGTGACAAGGATATTTGTTTGTAATGGCAAAATGATTGGGAACCACCTCAGTGTTCATCTAGATGATATTCCTTAAATAAAGTATGATTTATTTGTACAGTGGAATACTATGCAGCTACTAAAAAAATAGGCCACTCTTAAGTACAATGAATGGAAAGATCTCAAAGATACATTTTTAAGTGAGAAAAGCAACAAGCACAAGGGGGTATATAAAGTGCTACCATTTATGGCTTTAAAAAAAGAAAAGTGTGAGAGAAAAAAATATATTTGCATGTGCATGCCAGATCTTTGGAGGGATATACAAAAATTGGCAATAGTGATTGTTTCCAGAGAGAGGCCTGATGGCTACAAGTGGATGAGAAGGAGACTTCACTTTCATATGTTTATCTGTACCTTTTGGATTATTTTGCTAGGTGGATAGATGATATTCTACTTAAAATGATACATTAAATATATCCATTTTCTCACCATGTGAAGTTCATAAAACCTGATTCACAGGGCTATCATAATAGCTGGATCAGATAATGTGAGCAAGAGCCTAGCGCTATGCCTGGTACAAGGTAATTGTCACACACACACACACACACACTTTCCCCCCACACACTTGAATTATCTAGACAACCTATGATCAAAGACATGCTGACATAGAATGGTATGTTTTGTTTCTCTCTTGGCATTGGAGGATAGTGATAGAATTTGCAAAAGGGAGATACTTGGCTATCCACAAAAAACGTGGTTTCTAACACCTTACTCTTATACCTACAGAATTCTCCTACCAAAAACCATCTCACCAATCCCTGTTACCCTCGGCATTATAGCATCAACTTCACCATGGGCCATGTATTTGATAGCCTGTGCACTGTGGACCAGAGGCCAGAAAGTTATAACCCCAGTGATATCATCACTTTTGAGGGAACTGGGGACCCATCTCTGTGTAAGGAGAAGGTGGCTTCCATATTTGACTTCAAAGCTTGCCATGATCAAGAAACCTGTTCTTTTGATGGGGTTTATCAGCCAAAGATTAAAGGGCCATTTGTGGTAAGAGCAAAACCTGAAAGATTCCTTTCTTTCCCCGTTGAATATTTATTTCTCACTTTTCTGTTTCTCCTCTGCTGACCTGTTAGCCACCCTCTAATTCCTCACCCATAAACTTTTCTATTATACCCATTCTGAGAACTAATTTCCTTCTGTATTACTTATTTCCAGGCTTTTGCAGGATTCTACTACACAGCCAGTGCTTTAAATCTTTCAGGTAGCTTTTCCCTGGACACCTTCAACTCCAGCACCTGGAATTTCTGCTCACAGAATTGGAGTCAGGTCAGTATTTAAAGAGAAAGGATCAATGTCAGTACAAAAAAATATATATGGTAGAATCTATTCTATGTGTGTATATTCTGAATTTAGCCTTTATGCTCTTCTATTTCCATCACATCTGTAAAATAAAAGGAATAAGGGAATCTACTCGCACACCTGTGGCGTGAATTAATGTTATAACTACATGCACAATGGTTAGAACAATATTTGGCATATAATAAGCACTCAATGAGTTTAAAGGTTAGCATATTGTAAAATTATATAGTGATATCTTCATAATTATATTGAATAATTATATGATTGTATTATAAAGTCTTTTCTGTTATGAAATTATGGGTGATAAGATTCTTTAAAACATGACTTTTAACCCTAGGTGTTCATTTTAAAACATACCTGCCTGTCCTGCCTCTCAGATGTTTTAAACCTCCTTTCAGCTCCCACTCCTTCTCCCCAAATTTGATGAGGTATACGCCCGCTCTTACTGCTTCTCAGCCAACTATATCTACCACTTGTTTGTGAATGGTTACAAATTCACAGAGGAGACTTGGCCCCAGATACATTTTGAAAAAGAAGTAAGTCAAAGCACAAATTATTTTCTCTTCTTCTTCCCAACAGAGAGATTTGTATGTATGTGTGTGGAACAAATGTAGAAGGTAAAAAGGTATTAACGAGTTAAACTCACTGGGTGGAAGCTGATCAGACTGATCCCTTGTGAGTTTCCCAGAAGAGGTCGTGGAGAATTTAGTGGAGTTGCTCATGGGTGTCCATTCTCCTGGAAAAGACTGGAGGCCAAGGGCCAATGGACTAGGAGGTCCTGGAGGGCAGAGACTTGTCTTGGCATCTTCATATTCCCAGCACTCAGCACAAGGGATAGAGCCTAGAAGGTGCTTAGTAAATGTTTGTTGAATTCGTAAATAAATATGAATTCATAAACAAATATGAATTAAGGATATGAGACTTTTCATCCTGAAAAGAAGCTTTAAATGTAACCATTTTTTAAAGAGGATAGTAACTAATTCTTCTCCATTTTATGCAGATGTCAGAGTAAGATACAGGCCTTAGAGCTTGACGGATTTGCATTAGCATTAAATAAACATTTTCTCTTTGAATGAACCTGAAGTCATTACATTTACTAACAAAGATTTGGGGGATGGGGAAGATATTCTTAGCTCAGGGTTTAATATATCTAAAACTATGTATATTTATAGATATCTATAAATACATACATATATATATGATGGTCAAGTGACCAGAATGGTCCAAAGCTGGAATCACAGCTGTCACCTGGTGACAGCTGAAAGGACCTCCATACCTTGTTTTCAGGCAGGGCTCAACCTTCCGAATATGTTCAGCCAGCACTATGTTCCCCAGGTTCCAGAGAATTTTCTCATTTTAGGAATAGCTGATATGAAGACTGAAGGATGTCTGGAGTCAGCCTGTTCAATACCAGCTTCAGCAATAATTAGATTAAATCAATCAATATCCTGCATTAGGCCTCTGACTATCTACTTTTACATAAATAAAATTGAGTCATCGACAAAAACATAAGGATGTCTGGAGACATAAGGACTGTTGGTAGCATGTACTCTGTAAGCTTTGCTTCTAATGAATCTAATTACCAGTAAAGTATATTATAAGAATGGAGAATGACTTTCCATTTGAATGCTAGTTTGAGTTGATATAATATCTAAGTTAAAAGTTCCTTTTTTCTAATTATAAAGAATGTTATGTCCAGCCAAATTAGTATTTAAATGTGAAGATGTTGGCTGGATGCGGTGGCTCACACCTGTAATCCCAGCACTTTGGGAGGCCGAGGCAGGTGGGTCTTCTGAGGTCGGTAGTTTGAGACCAGCCTGACGAACAAGGAGAAACCCTGTCTCTACTAAAAATACAAAATTAGCCGGGCATGATGGTGCACGCCTGTAATCCCAGCTACTCAGGAGGCTGAGGCAGGAGAATCACTTGAACCTGGGAGGTGGAGGTTGCCATGAGCTGAGATCATGCCATTGCACTCCAGCCTGGGCAACAAGAGCAAAACTCCATCTCTAAATAAATAAATAAATAAATAAATAAAAATAAAAATGTGAAGATGTAAAAAGACTTAAGAAGATTTGCTGCACAAAGACTTACATTGAAAATATTTTTGATGGAAGTAATAAAATAAGGGAAATAAATCCAAGAGATGTTACAAAAATACTGGAAGTAAGAATAAATGATGTTGTGGCTTAAAATTTATATTAAAAAGGCCAGGTGCTGTGGCTCACACCTGTAATCCCAGCACTCTGGGAGGCTGAGGCAGGTGTATCACCTGAGGTCAGGAGTTCAAGACCAGCCTGGCCAACATGGTGAAACCATGTCTCTACTAAAAATACAAAAAATTAACTGCGTGTGGTGGCATGCACCTTTACTCCCAGCCACTCAGGAGGCTGAGGCAGGAGAATCACTTGAAACTGGGAGGTGGAGGTTGCAGTAAGCTGAGATCTCACCATTTCACTTCAGCCTGGGCAACAGAACAAGACTCCGTCTCAAAAAAAATAAAAAAATTATGTTAAAAAAACAGAAAATGAACACTAAAGAAAACTATAAAAATAAACTCCATTCATATGACTCAAGTATAGAAAATACCCAACATGATAACGGTGTGGTAAGGAGTTATAAGATACAGGGACATAAGAGTAACCTAAAATTCAAATTCTCTTCTTGTCAAAGGGAACACAGAGACATATTTTTCTTTCTTTCTTTTTTTTTTTTTTGAGACCGAGTCTCGCTCTGTCACCTAGGCTGGAGTGCAATGGCGTGATCTCAGCTCACTGCAGTCTCTGCCTCCTGGGCTCAAGCAATTCTCCTGCCTCAGCCTCCTGAGTAACTGGGATTACAGGTACCCACCATCATGCCTGGCTAATTTTTGTATTTTTATAGAAACAGGGTTTCACCACGTTGGCCAGGCTGGTCTTGAACTCCTGACCTCAGGTGATCCGCCCGCCTCAGCCTCCCAGAGTGCTGGGATTATAGGCGTGAGCCACCATGCCTGGCCACAGATATCATTTTTAAGGCAGGAAAGAAGAAAAAAAAATATATATATAAAAGCACTAATTGAAAATTTAAAAGTAAGATATTACAAAGAAGTGTAAATATATTAATAATCACAATACTTATAAATGGACTAAACCTACCAGTTAAAAGACAGATGTCAGATTGAATTTTTAGAAATCAAGCAGGTGCCATTTATAAGAGAAACGTGATTCAAGCATAAAGACATGGAAAGATTGAAAGATA
The DNA here is from genome assembly GCF_000951035.1 of Colobus angolensis palliatus. Classification (NCBI taxonomy): domain Eukaryota; kingdom Metazoa; phylum Chordata; class Mammalia; order Primates; family Cercopithecidae; genus Colobus; species Colobus angolensis. The sequence goes on from NW_012116389.1 coordinate 93,353, forward strand.
ATTTTTTTAAATTATCAAACACTACCCAAAAGAAAGCTGGTATAACTATTTAATATCTGGCAAAGCAGTCTTTAAGACAAACAGCCTCATTCTAGACAGCGAGGGTTACAACATAATGATAAAATGTTCAATTCACTATGAAGATTGTAAAGGTGAAACATTTATATACCTAATAAAACACCCTAAAAACATGTAAAGCAAAAATGGATAGAACGACCAGAAGAAATTGACAGTCGGCTTCCCATTTGGGCTGATTTCCTATTCTTAGAAACTGGTCCTGAGATCAGTAAACCACTCATTAGCCTCTTTCTCTAGCCACAAACACTCTTGTGCTCCTGGACAACAGGAACACTTTCACTATTAACTGTGCCTTCTTCACTCTTGGCTGTGACAAGATTGTGAGGATTTGTTCTTTTGACTATTTCTTCTGCAGTGCTGGAGGTGAGAGTCCCCAAGTCTTTGTGGCTACAGTGTGGTGTCTTAACTTGGGCAAGTCCTTTGATCTCTTTGGGCCACAATTTCCCATGGGAGCTTTGTGAGGTTGATAGTGGTATGCCTCTGGTATGTAATTGTAGCCTTGAGCCTTGTCCTCTACTCCACAGGTGGGGAATAGCAGCATAGCCTGGTCTCTTGGCTACATGCTCAGCCTGACCAACCAGATCCCAGCTGAAAGCCCTCTGATCCGTCTGCCCATAGAACCACCTGTCTTTGTGGGCACCCTCGCTTTCTTCACAGCGGCAGCCTTGCTGTGTCTGGCATTTCTTGTGTACCTGTGTTCAGCATCCAGAAAAAAGAGGCACTCCGAGCATGCCTTTGACCATGCAGTGGATTCTGACTGAGCCTTCAAAGCAGCTCCTGGAGTCCAATGGCTGCTTAGAGTCAGCCTGGGTGGCACCAGGCAACACAGGTAAAGTGGCTGCCTTCAGGAAATACAACTAACTAAAATCAAACACCTAGGTCACGTGCCTCTCAAATACTGTTTTCTGCCACAGTTCCTCTTGGGGCATCACTTGGCTATTCTGTGCATATTGCTCTTCAGAGACCTCACTACCCATGTGCTGATCTATTGGGAATAGAGAAGAGACAGGCCACCAAAGTCAGGCTCTTTAAGTCCCCCAGAGGAAGAGTAAGTTGAGAGGATATCAGCTTAATGTTGAAGAACTGACCTCAGGGCTCAGTTTCTATTTCCCTCCCTCAGTATTCTTCCTGGCAGGATACCCATTAAGCATTTGGCCCAATCAGATATCTCATTTTATAGTTTTTTTCCCATTGGTCTTTAACTAAGACTTTCTTATAGCAATCTCATAAGCAGTGAACCCCCTCAGATCAGTAGAATATAGTATCTGGGGGAGAAGACTTACTTCCCTCAGGGCAGTGGCGACAGCCAGGCTTCTGTCATACAGGCGGATCCCGAAGCACAGAGACATAAAAAAGGTCTCCCAGAAAATTATAGACCATTCTCCAAGTGGAATTCCCACTTAGGGCTCTGGTCACTAGATTGCAACCTTTGTGTTTGTCATCATCCTCATGTCATCACCATTGTATTGCTATGCCCTCCCATAAAAACACATTTATCCCTAGCAAGATTGTTGCATTCCAGATTTTACTGCCTTTGCTAGGCTTTTGTTTAGCAAAGGGCTGCCTTTCCATTGTTATCATGGTGTATATATTTTTGTCACCATTCCTACAGTATACTTGATGTTGTCATAGAACATCCTACTTTATGATTTACTAGCCAATTACTTTCCTAGATCATAGACCTCTCTGCATAGTAGTCATAGGTCTTGACTTTGGGGAACGAAAAGGAAGCTGCAGGAATATTTATCTCCAAAGTCGAATGAGAAAGTACTCCAGCAAATCCAATGGCTACAAACTAAAAATCAGCATTATTTCATATTGCTGTTTCTTAGTTGAATATGGAATAAAGAACTATTATTTTATTTTGACTTGCAGTGGGTGTGTGTGTGTTAACTTACATATGGTACTCTTCCTCCTAAGGACCCTAGGCGATATTTATGAGAGAAAATTTTTTCCCTAGTGAATTAAGAAACCCATTCATTAATATCACCTTTGTTCCAGAGAGTTCAAAGTGCTTTTACTTCGATAAACCTTTAACTGATTGAGATTATTGAGTCAAACATTTCTGTACCTTATTTGAAACTCTAAGCCTCTGTGAGGCCACAACCTGACACTCAAATCTTAGTTCTCATCCAGAATGGCTACTCCTATCCCAAATTGTACCTTTGCTCACACCATCCTCTCTACTATATTGCTAGATCATCCTCCCATCCTCCCACCAATACATGATTGAGAAACAATCATGTATATTTCTCAAGATCTAGTTCCTTCCTATAAGTCTTCCACAAAGCTTTCCTTGCACACACACACTATGCTGTATCTCCTGGACCACTTTTTCAAAACCAGCCACATAAGTCATCATATTGTCATTTATCTTGGTGTATGTGTACAGCTTATTTCTAAAACAGACAGTAGGCTTCTTAAGGGCAAAGCCTATTGTGCATCACTCCTCATTCATTCAACAGACATCTAAAAACACCTATTATGGCTGATACCTTTTAGGTGTGATCTTGGATTTGGACATATGATAATAACATAGTATTTATTCATATTTGTTGATTGACGTTGTTTCCATGAGTGACTAAGAAGGGGCAATAAACTAGAGAGATAGCAGGGAAAAAACAGCATCCAAATCACCAAGAGTTTGCAAGAAAAAAAAACTTGTCTGTGCAAGAAAGAGAGCCAAAGCTCCAAGAAGGCAAGTCCTAGTCAACATTTATAACTCATTTGGGAAGTTAGAATAAGCTGAGGTACTTCAGGTTTTCTGACACACGCTGAAGAATTTTTGACTGGGTGCAGTAGCTCACACCTGTAATCTCAGCCTTTTGAGAGTAGCTGAGGCAGGCGGGATTGTTTGAGCCCAGAAGTTCAAGAGCAGCCTGTGAAACATGGCAAAACCTCTTCTCTCCAAAAAATACAAAAATTAGCCAGAAGTTGTGGGCACACTTGGAGTTCCAGCTACTTGGGAGGTTGAGGTAGGAAGATTGCTTGAGCCTGGGAGGTGGAGGTTGCAATGAGCCGAGATCATGCCACTGCACTCCAGCCTGGGTAACAGAGCAAGACTGCAACACTCTCTCTCTCTCTCTCTCTTTGTCTCTCTCTCTCTCTCTCTCTCTCACACACACACACACACACACACACACATACAAGAATTTTTCTAGATAGACCATTGTGAAATCTGCAATTCAAGCAGCATATCTAGCACTGTTACTGTGGTGAACAGAATTCTCCTTTGCCCTCTGGTGTTACTCCAATTATGTGGTTACATTGTCACAGGGCAAAAGGGTTTTGCAGATGTAATTACAAATCAGTTGACCTTAAAATGGAGAGCTTATCCAGGTAGGCCTAACCTCACCACATGAGCTCTTTAAAGGCAGAGCATTTTCTCCAGAAGAAGAAGTCAGAGATTCAAAGCATGAGAAGAATTCCACGTGCAGTTGCCAGCTTGAGGATGGAGGGCGCCGTGTGCAAAGGCCCTAAGTGCAGCCTCTCGAAACTAAGAGCAATCCCTGGCTGGCATCAGCAAAAAATCAGGGACTTCAGTCCTGCAGCTGCAAGGAGCTGGATTCTGCCAACAACCTGAATGAACTTGGAAGCATATTTTCACCCAGAGCCTTCAGATAAGAGTCCAGGTCAGATCACATCTTGATTTCAGCCTACTGAGACCCTAAGTGGAGAACCCAGTTGAGCCCACCGTGACTTCTGACCTACAAAACTATAAAGTAACAAAAAGATAATGTTTAAGCCCTAAATTTGTGGTAATTTGTTACATAGTCACAGTGAACTAACACAACTATGGAACCCCAAACCCCAAAGCTCCAACCAAAGCAAGTCTTTTGATGTGAAATATGTGGTGAAGATAAAAGTGATGAGTATCACATATAGTGTCTATTCCTAACTACAACTATGTAAAAAAAAGCATAGGTTCAGAGGTAAAAGTACATGCCAGCATTACCCAGCCACTGAGTGATTTGGGGGATAGGGATTGGGGCTTGAGCTTTGGGCCTGGTCGAGTCTAAAACCCACTGCATAACTTTTCCTTTCACACAGAAAGGTAGTATCATATAGTAGTTAGGAATCTGGCTTTAGATTTCTGTAGTCTAACATACCCATTCACATACAGACACCTGATTTATAACAGAGGTGTCACATCAGAGCAGTGGGAAAATGCAGGACAGTTGGATATCTTAATGGAGAAAAATGAATTTGACCCTTTCCTCACTCCACTTGCAAGAATTGTTTCCAGGTAGCTTAAAGACCTAAGTGTGAAAAACCTATAAAGGTTTAGAAGAAAATGTAAGAGAACATTTTTAGGATCCTGGGTAAGGGAAGGGTTTCTTAAACACTACACAAAAAGCATTAACCATAAGAAAATAATTAATACATTAAAATGTAAAACTTCTGTTCCTCAAAAAACATCATTAAAAGAGTGAAAAGACAAGCCATAGAGTGGAAGAAGGTATTTACAACATATATAACTGATAAAGGACTACTTTCCAAATTATATGAAAAACACCTACAAATGAGTAAGAAAAAGGAAGATGATTCAATTTTTCTAAACAGGCAATAATCTTGAAAAGACACTTTTCAAAAGGAGACATCTAAATGTCTAATAAACATATGAAAAGATGCTCAATCTCATTATTGGGACAATGCAAATTAAAACTACAGAGAAATAGTACAACATGCTCGTTCGTCTGGCAAAACTTAAAAGTCTGACAATACCAAGTATTAGTGAGGATGTGAAACTGGAACTCTCCTATACTGCTGTGGGACTGTAAATTAATGCAACCACTCTGGAAAACTGAAGTATTGTCTAATAAAGTTGAAGATATGCACATAAAATGACCTGGAAATTCCAGTCCAAAGTATATACCTTAGTGATACATAGTCTTAGATATACCAGGATACATGCCTAAGAATGTTTTAAGCAGCAACCAAGATGCCTATCCCATGGAATAAATGAATAAATAAATAGCAATATAGCCATACTAGAAAATACTGTACATCAATGAAAACAAAAGAACTACATAATAAAAAGGTTTTTTTGTTTGTCTTTTGTTTTGTCTTTGTTTTTGTCTTTGTTTTTGTTTTTGTTTTGAGATGGAGTCTCCCTCTGTCACCCAGGCTGCAGTACAGTGGCTCGAGCTTAGCTCACTGCAAACTTCACCTCCTGGCTTGAAGCGAGTCTCCTGCCTCTCCGCCTCCTGGGATTACAGGCACCTGCCACCACGCCCAGCTAATTTTTGTATTTTTAGTAGAGACAGGGTTTCACCATGTTGGCCAGGCTGGTCTCGAACTTCTGATCTTGTGATCCGCCCACCTCGTCCTCCCAAAGTGCTGGGATTACAGGCGTGAGTCATTGCATCTGGTCTAATACAAGGTTTAAAAACAGGTGAAACTGTTTAGTAAACATTTAGGTAAACGCTAAAGAAAAGCAAGGAAATTATTACTCTGAAATTTGGGAGGAGATGGAGGCTGTGTCTGGAAAAGGATAAATGGGTGTCTTAGGCTGCTTGAACTGCCATAATAAAATACTATAAATTGAGTGGCTTAAACAACAGAAATTAATCTTCTCACAGTTTTGGAGCCTGGGAATTCCAACATCAAAGCATCAGCTGACTAATTCCTGGTGAGGGCTCAATTCTTGGCTTGCAGATGGTGGCCTTTATGCTGTGTCCACATGGCCTTTCCTCTGAGCTCGCAGGGAGAGAGAGAGAGAGAGAGAGAGAGAGAGACTGAGAGAAAGAGAGAGAGAGCGCACTCTGGGATATCTTCTGACAAGGCCATCAATCCTATCATGAGGGCCACTCCTTCATAACCTTGTCTAACCCTAGTTATCTCCCCTCCCAAAGGCTCCATCTCCAAATCCTATACTGGGGGGTTAGGGCTTCAACATATAAATTTGGGGGATCACAAATATTCAGTTCATAACGACAGGGCTTCTGGGATGACAATGTTATTCTACAACTAGGTAGTGACTACAGATGTTCCCTTTTTCAACCATTTATACATTATTTGTATGTCCTATACTACAATATAAAGTCACAGATCTGGGTTAACTCAAGAATTTTCTCCTTATTATCTCTATGGTTTTCACCATGTCTTTCAGTATCCTTGAGTCTTGACTTCCTCATATATAAAACGGGCATAATACCTACCTCATGGGATAGTTAAGAGAAAACACAGCACTTAGCCAATGCCTGGCATGAATGTAGCCAATAAATACTAGTTTTAAAACATATTTCTTTCACCCATTTACTTGTTCATTATTCACTCATCACACTTTCACCAAAAGTCTACTGTGCGACAAGCCGTGAGCTAAATGACTAAGGGTGTAATAGAAATGAGACAACTGTCTTTTCTCTTGAAACATGAGACTTGAACGCCCTCTGTTGGAACTATGGAAAAAATTCTTCCCAGGTTGAGCCTCCTGCCCTTTTTTTAACCTCTCTAAAGGTATTAGAAAAAAAATCATTAGTTCAAAAATATTTTTAATAGTATAAAATAAGGAGATAATTGGAAATCTGAACATTGAATATTATCAAGGAATTCCTGTTAATTTTTGTTTAGATAAAATAATGGAATCGGCCGGGCACCGTGGCTCATGCCTGTAATCCCAGTACTTTGAAAGGCCGAGGCAGATGGATTACTTGAGGTTAGGAGTTCAAGACCAGCCTGGCCAACTTGGTGAAATCCCATCTCTACCAAAAAATACAAAAATTACCCGGGTGTGGTGGTGCGCGCCTGTAATCCCGGCTGCTCAGGAGGCTGAGGCAAGAGAATCACTTGAACCTGGGCGGTGGAGGTTGTAGTGAGCAGAGATCATGCCACTGCACTCTAGCCTGAGCGGAAGAGCGAGACTCTGTCTCAAAATAAGTAAATAAATTAAAAAAATAAAATAATGGTATCATGGATTTTTTTTCATGAACCCTTGCTGTTTAGATCAATGGTCCCCAACATTTTTGGCACCAGAAACCAGTTTTGTGGGAGACAATTTTTCTATGGACGGTGGGGAGCTGGGTGGGGAGGCACAGATGGTTTCAGGATGAAACTGTTCCATCTCAGATCATCAGGCATTAGATTCTCATAAGGAGCAAACAACCTAGATCCCTCACATATGCAGTTCACAATAGGGTTTGCGTTGCTGCTGATCTGACAGGAGGTGGAGTTCAGGTGGTAATGCTGGTTTGCCCGCTGCTCAACACCTGCTGTGCAGCCTGGTTCCTAAACAGGCCACAGACCAGTACTGGTCTACCGCCTGGCTGGGGATTGAGGACCCCCGGTTTAGATACTTGCTGAACTGTTTCCAGATGAAATGATATGTCTAGCATATCAGTCAAAGTTCAACCAGAGAAATAGAGCCAGTATGAAGAGATCTATTGCAAGGAATTGGCTTGTGAGACTATGGGGCTGGCTAGGCAAGTCCTAAATCCGTAGGGCAGGCCGTCAGGAAGAGCAGGCTGGAACCCTCAGGCATGAACTAAATCTGCAGTACACAGATGGAATTTCTTCCTTCTCAGAGAAGTCTCAGTTCCGCTCTTATGGACTTTCAACTGATTTAATCAGGCTCACCCAGATTATATAGGTTAAGTCCCCTTAAAAATCTACTAATTATGGGCAGTAATCACACTCACAAAATACTTTCACAGCTACACCTCGATTAATGAATAACTGGGTGCTATAGTCTAGCCAAGTTGACACATAAAATTGACTATCACATCTGTGAATTGATTCAAAATCACAGGGGAGGGAGAATGTAGGGGTAGAACTGGCCCATACTTTGATGGTCCTTGAGGTTGGGGTGATGAGACATAGGGGTTTATTATAGTATTCTGTCTGCTTTGTGTATGTTTACAATTTTCTAAATAAAAGTTAAAAAGCATATTTTGAGGCCAGGCGTAGTAGCTCACGCCTACAATCCCAGCATTTTGGGAGGCTGAGGCAGGCAGATCACCTGAGGTCAGGAGTTTGAGACCAGCCTGACCAACCTGGAGAAACCCTGTCTCTACTAAAAATACAAAATTAACTGGGCATCGTAGTGCATGCCTATAATCCCAGCTACTCAGGAGGCTGAGGCAGGAGAACTGCTTGAACCCAGAAGGTGGAGGTTGCAGTAAGCTGAGATCATGCCAGTGCACTCCAGCCTGGGCAACAAGAGCGAAACTCTGTCTCCAAAATAAAAAAAATCTATATCTATATGTATATCTATATCTATCTATCTCTATACACACACACACACACACACACACACACACACACACTCAGAATCTCACTGCTGTATATTTGATATTTTTCTTTCTGAATTTTTTTCTTTACACATTTGTACATAGTTAAGATCATGCTGGAATTACAAAGCTATATTTCATTCTTTCATAGCATTATACCATTAGCACTTTCAGATCTCATTAAAAATTATTCGCAAATGTCAAACAAAATGATTAAGAACTCAGGCTTTGACATCACAAAAACCTGATTCACACATCCTAGTCCTGCTGTTCATTGCTGTGTGATCTTTGTCTAAAATTCTTAGGTTTTCTATGCCTCAGTTTCCTTTAATATAGCCATTCAATTCAACTGCTTGTTCATTTGTTCATTCAGCTAATATTGATTGAATTCATCCTCTGAGTAAGATCCCGTGTAGGTGGCGTAACTCCACCAATTAACAGCGTAGACAAAGTCCTTGCCTTCAGGGAACCAACATTCTAGTGAGGGAGAACTAAATACACTAACCAACTAAATACACACTGTACAAGGGGATTATAAGTGATCTGGAGAAATAAAGAAGAGTATGGGGAAAGGAAAGTGCCAGGAGCATGAGATGGGGATTGCTATTAGGTCAGAAAAGTCTTTTCAGATAAGGTGATATTTGAATGAACACTTAGAGAACGTGAAGGAGTCGGTCATTTGAATATCTGGAGGAAGAGCATGCTAAGCAAAAGCGACCACAAATACAAAGGCCATTGTGATTGGAGCAGAATAAATGACTGGAAGATGTGAGAGATAGGGTAAGGAAGTTAACAGGGAGTAGACTGTGCAAGGGGGCCCCGTTGAGAGTTCTGAACAAAGGAGGGGTATCTGGCTTCTGTTTCTCATTACAGTGATAAAAAATAAAGGAGACAAGGGCAGAAATGTGAAAACCAGTTGGTGGGTGATTTTAATAATCCAGATGGGAACTGCTGATAGTTTGGACCAGGTTGGTAGCAGTAGAGGCTGTGAGCAATGGTCAGACCCCGGATATATGTGAAAGTAGAGTCCACAGTATTTGCTGATGAATGTACATGGAGTGAGAGAGAAAAAGAGGGGTTAAAAGTTATTCCAACAGTTTTGCTTGAGTGACTGAAAGGATAGAGTTGCTATTAAATGAGATGTGAATAAAGCAGGGAGAGAGGGCTTAGTAAGAGGAAGGTTAAGATCCAGACTATTTTCTTAAAAAAAAAGAAAAAACTGTTTATACCAGCACATATCCATAGCATGGAGAGAAAAGAAGAAAAGAAAACAATAGTAACATTTTGGCACCAGGGGTAACTGACTTAGCAGAAGCAAGAAAGCACAGTCCTAAATCAATGAGAAAATAAAAAATCAACCAATTTAAACAGTAGTGTTCTCAAAAAGCTCAGGAATCTGTGGCATCAGGTACAGCTGCAAGTTGGTTAGTGAGCACAAAATAAAGATAATTAAAGCTGTTTAAGAATAGTGATTCTGGCTGGGTGCAGTGGCTCACGCCTGTAATCCTAGCACTTTGGGAGGCTGTGGTGGATGGATCACAAGGTCAGGAGTTTGAGACCAGCCTGACCAACGTGATGAAACCCCGGCTCTACTAAAAATACAAAAATTAGCCAGGCAAGTTGGAGCACCTGTTATCCCAGATACTAAGGAGGCTGAGGCAGGAGAATCGCTTGAACCCGGGAGGCAGAGGTTGCAGTGAGCCGAGATTGCACACACTGCACTCCAGCCTGGGTGACGGAGCAAGACTCCTTCTTGAAAAGAAAAAGAAAAAAGAAGAAGAAGAAGAAAAATAGTCATTCCAAGATCTGTTCTACTCTTCACTGATGAATGACTGCCTCTTCCCAACTCAAGCAGAGGAACTGGAAGGCACAAGGCACAGTTAGGGGTGGAAGTGTCATACCAAAACAACAAGAATAAGGAAACCAAGGCATATTCAGTGTTTAGACTCCAAGCCCTCTAACTCCATCAACTCCCAGGTTCTAGGTTAACTCCACCCTCTAGTCAGGGCTTTGGAAGATTCTTCCTTGTGAGGAATCCAAGTAGTCCAGGAGAAAGGACACAAATGTGCTGGTATTTGGAGTTCACTAGTCAGATTATCCTACAGTGAAGCTTGAATCAATAACTCCAAACTTCCAATCAGCTTTTTATCCCCTCACCTTAAATAGAAAACAAACGAGGTGCCAGGACCTGAAATCCCAGCACTTTGGGAGGCCGAGGAGGGTGGATCACCTGAGGTCAGCAGTTCGAGACCAGCCTGACCAACATAGTGAAACTCCATCTCTACTAAAAATACAATAATTAGCTGGGCATGATGGCGGGTGCCTATAATCCTAGCTTCTGGGGAGGCTGAGGCAGAATTGCTTGAACCCAGGAGGCGGAGGTTGCAGTGAGCTGAGATTGCCCCAC
>NW_012116389.1:108940-113026 GCF_000951035.1 Colobus angolensis palliatus
AGGATGGTCTCGATCTCCTGACCTCGTGATCCGCCCGTCTCGGCCTCCCAAAGTGCTGGGATTACAGGCTTGAGCCACCGCGCCCGGCCAAAACCTGTATAATCTTTATAAAACCTGTATAAAGCCTGCATAATCTTTAAAAACATGTCAGATCATGTCACTGCTCCATTTAAAGCATCCATTGGCTCCCATCTTGAGAGTAAAAGCAAATCCTTCCAGTGGCTTCCAAGGTTCCACATGCCCTGGCTCCTTCATCTCATACTCTCTCTCCCTGTCACCCCACTTCAGCCTCATTGGTCTCCCTGCCTTCCACACACATGCTGAGAGAGAACTTGCTGTTCCCTCTGCCTGGAATTGTCATCACCCAGACATCCACATGAATTGCTTACTCATCTCCTGAAGTTCTCTATTCAAGTGTCACTTTTTTCCTCAAGGCCTTCCTTCAATTCCCTATTTAAAATAACTACCCTTTCCTCTTAAAGCAATTCCACCCTAGTACTCTCCATCCTCCTTTTCATTTTTCTGTGACACTTACCACCATATGACACGCTATTTACTTATTTTCTGTATCTATCCTCTCAAATGACAGTTCCATGAGAGTAGAACTTTTGCCTGTTTTGTTCACTACTATGTCTTCAATTCCTTGAATAGTTTCTGGCACACACGAGGCATTCAGTATTTGCTAAATGAATTAATATATGTTCATTCCTTCTAGATGGCACCATGTCAGCATCTCTTCTCCCTGAATGCCCTGTCACTCTTTCTGCATCCTTGTTTACCACTATGTTCATTATGCTGCATTATCTACCTGTCCTTGTAGTCATTCCTTTGGGGGAGAGTTGTTTCCATGGTGATACAGGAGCTTTTCTCCTACTTAGCAGGCCTCTCAGAAAGCTCTTTGCACCATGGTTCTATTTCTAGTGTTGTTAAGACTCCAACACACACAGAACTTTCCATTCCTATCCTGGAAAGCATTCTCAATCAGTATAGCTAGCTATGTGATTTGCCTGGTGCTTTTCAGCAGTTCTGTAGGCAGGTTTATTTAAGCAGACCTCTTTTGATAGAAATTTAGTATGTTCTAAGGCTTTGCCTTTTCATTCATTCACTCAAAATATTTATGAAGGGCCTATTCTACTCCAGGCACTGTTTTAGTCACTTAGCATTCACCAGTGATTCACCCTGGGTTCCCAGGGTTGAATTATCCTAAATTACTTCACCTATTGTTTATGTTGTGGTAAAGAGTGTCAAAGATCTTGATCTTGCTTGCTGATCTCTAGCTCCTGACTTTGCAGCCCACTGACATGAAATACGCACAGTAAAAGCAAACAAACAACAACAAAGAAACAGGGCGCGGTGCAGAGGTTCATGTCTGTAATCCTAACACTATGAGAGGCTGAGAAGATCACTTGAGTCCAGGAGTCTGAGACCACCTTGGACAACATAATGAAACCCTCATCTCTACAGAAAATTTAAAAATTAGCTGGGCATGGTGGCATGTGCCTGTAGTCCCAGATACTTGTGAGACTGAGGTGGGAGGATGGCTCAAGCCAACAAGTCAAGGCTGCAGTGACCTCTGATTGCACCACTGCACTCCAGCCTGGGTGACAGAGTAAGACTCCGTCTCAAAAAAAAAAAAAGAAAGAAAAGAAAAAGCGAAGGATTGAGGGTGACTTCAGGGTGTCTGCTCTGAACAACTGGAAGGATAGAGTTGCCATTAACATAGATGGGGAAAACTAAACAGTAAGGTTTAGTGGATTAATAGGGAGGGGTTGCTGAAGATCAGGAGCTCTGTGTTGGTGTGTTAAGTTTGAGATCTCCAACAGATGAGTGGATAAAGAAAATGTGGTACTTATACACAATGGACTGCTATTCAGCCATCAAAAGAATGAGATTCTGTCATTTGCAATAGCGTGGATGGAACTGGAGATCATCATGTTAGGTGAAATAAGCCAGGTACAGAAAGACAAACATCACATGTTCTCACTTACTTGAGGGTTCTAAAAGTCAAAACAATTGAACTCATATGGATAGAAAATAGAAGGATGGTTACCAGAGGCTGGGAAAGGTAATGAGTGGTGTGGTGAGAGGAGGTGAGGATGGTTAATGCATACACAAAAAATTTAGGAAGAATGAATAAGACTAGTATTTGATAGCACAACAGGGAGACTACAATCAGTAATAATTTAATTGTACATTTAAAAATACCTAAAAGAGTACAGACACGGTGGCTCATGCCTGTAATCCCAGCACTTTGGGAGGCCAAGGCGGGTGGATCCCGAGGTCAGGAGATTGAGACCGTCCTGGCTAACATGGTGAAACCCTATCTCTACTAAAAATACAAAAAATTAGCCGGGCATGGTTGCAGACGCCTCTAGTGTGCCACACACTGACTGTCCCCTCTCCCAGCTACTCAGGAGGCTGAGGCAGGAGAATGGCTTGAATTCAGGAGATGGAGCTTGCAGTGAGCTGAGACTGCACCACTGCACTCCAGCTTGGGCAACAGAGCGAGACTCCATCTCAAAAAAAATAAAAATAAAAATAAAAATTTAAAAAAACCTAAAAGAGTATAATTGGGTTGTTTGTAACACAAAGGATAAATGCTTGAGGAGATAGGTACCTGATTTTCCATGACGTGATTATTATGCATTGCATGCCTGTACCAAAATATCTCATGTACCCCACAAATATACACACCTACTATGTAACCACGAAAATTAAAAATAAAATTAAAATTAAAATTAAAAAATGTTTGAGATCACGATTTGACAACTAAGTATATCACAAGTCCTTGAGCCATCCTTCAAGTTCCCTTTAATTTTTATCATAACTTCTTTCAACTCTTAGGTTTGAGTAGATGCAATTTTATTCCTTGACTAGGATCGCTGATACTTTCCTCAATCTAATTGGATCCAGCTAACAACTTTACACCCTCAATGGATTCTGCACAGTTAAGAGGATGGACTCTGGGTCTGAACAATGCACTGACTAGCCATCTGAGGGGGCACAAGTTATTTAGCCTCCCTATCCGTTTCCTCACCTGCAACGTAGGGATAATATCACCTCTATTCTGGAGGTTACATCTTGGGCTTTTGCAAGGATTAAATGATTTAACATGTGTAAGGCACTCAGAATGGTGCCTAGTGTTTGTTAGAAGTGCTACAAGGATTAGCTACGCAAATGTTCTATATGAATGTGTGTGTGTGACTGGTTCTCAGCCACAATTCTGGAGTTATTTGATAAAAATTTAAATACTGATGTTGTCTCTCGGAAGGCTTTTGATTAACTGATGTTGTCTCTCGGAAGGCTTTTGATTAACTACAGTTTCTCAGAAAATATGGACAAAGGTGCAAGAATCCCTCCAAAATTATAATAAATACTTGAACATATTAGGTAATTTTTGTTAATTTTCAGGTGTGATAATACTAGTGGGGTTATATTTCTTTTAAAGAAATCATCTTTTAGACACATATTGAGGTATTTATGGCTAAAATTTCTTGAATTGGCTTTTAAAATAAAACAGAAAAGAGTGGTAAATGAGTAGAAATAAATAAGATTGGCCCTGTGTGGATAATTTTTGAGAAAGCATAATGTGTACATGGGAGTTTATTATACATACTATTCTATTTTTGTACATGTGGAAATTCTTCATAATAGAAACGTTTGTGATCCAGGATCTATGCCAAGAGAAACTTAAGCCCTAGTACTGCTTCCCTTGGTAAATATTTGGTACAACTTGAGTTCCGAATATTTGTTTATTAGGACCACAGTGACCTCTGAAACAGTGTCCCTGCTGGTACAGAGATATACAAAACTCAGGTTTTCAGGCCCAGCATTGTCCTTTTTACATATTACTACTGCCTTTAATGAATGCTAACACATTTAATCCTTTAAAAAAAAAAAGCCAAGATGTAACACCCATCCAACTTGTCTCCAGCTGCAACCTTGCCTCCTACAGTCTATGATGAGGAGGGCATTCTTAACCCAATGTTATAATCTTTAAAACCTGTATAATCTTTATTTTATTCATTCATTTATTTATTTATTTTTTGAGGCGGAGTCTCGCTCTGTCGACTGGACTGGAGTGCA
>NW_012116389.1:113076-119698 GCF_000951035.1 Colobus angolensis palliatus
GGACTTTGGGCACTGACGCATACGGGAGGGAAGCCAAGCAGGGGCTGAGGACAGGTGAAACATGATGAATGTGTTAGATGCTCTTAAACATTAGAGATACTTTAATAAAAAATACTCAGAGATTGGCTACATTTAACAACAAAATGTATTATTATGGGCTTGATTTACTAAATGATGGCTCTGTGTTTTCCTTGTGTTGCAGACTCTCTCACCCAACTTTAGGAGTATAGCCTGGATCACAGGTGAGCCGAGATGAATGGGTCAAAGGTATAGGATAGCAATAGAATTACCCACAGGTCAGATACAGGTATTTGAGTCCAGGACACAGGATCTGGCTCCACATACATCATGGATGATTCTACCTTAACCACAACTTAAAACACAGAATCTCTATTTGCTATTTCAATAAGCTGCTCCAAACCTTTCAGACAGGATTTAGCTTCACAATTAATAAACTACTTAACCCATTTATTCAACACATATTATTGAGTGCAAGCAATTAATGAGGCAATGTTCGAGGCACTTGGGTTACAGCAAAGAACAAGACAACGTTTTCTGCTTTCCAGAGATTAAATTTTAGTAGGAACAGAAGGAGGGAAGACAACAAAATAATGATGTAATAAGGGGATAAATTATTTTATGTCAGAACTGAAAGAGGATAGCCAGGATGGGCCTCACTGAGAAGGTGACATTTGAGCAGACTTGAAGAAGATGCAGAAGCCAGCAGGCAAGATGTGGGAGCCCTTGAGGGAAGAGTGTCCTAGGAGAGGGGACAGTCAGTGTGTGGGCTCCGGGCAGCAGGTTGCTTGCCATACTGAAGAACAGCAGGGAGGCCCACGTGCTGGAAGAAAATTTGCAAGGGGAAGAATGATAGGAGATGAGGAAAGAGAGAGGATAGGGGATCAGACTGTGAAATGCCTTGCAGCCCACTTAGCAAGGAAGTAAGTGTCATGATGATCTGACTTATGTTTTAAAAGGATCTCTTACTGCTGTGTGGACAACAGACTGTAGTGTGAAGGTTGAAGGAGGGAGACCATGTAGGAAGCTGTATTAAGTATCCGTTGCTATATTAACAAATACCTCAAAACTTTGTGGCCTCAAACAACAGCATTTATTATCTCACCGCCTCTGTAGGTCAGGAATCTGGGCACAATTTCGCTGAGTCCTCTGGTTCAGGGTCCTTCACAGGCTGCAATCAAGTTGTCAGCCAGGGCTGCAGTCATCTCAAGGTTCCACTGCGGAAAGATGCACTTTCAGGATTCAGTTTTTTTCAGGATATTGTATCATGGGCCTCAGCTCTTGTCTGTCCAGGGGGCTTCTCATTTTCTTGCCATGTGGGGCTCTCCACCAGAAAGCTCACAACAGGGCAACTTGCTTCACCACAGCAAGCAAACAGAAAAGAGAGGGAGGCAGAGAAAGAGAGAGAAAGACAGAGAGATAGAGGTCACGGTCTTTTATACTCTAATCTCAGAAGTATATCCCACAACTTTTGTCATAGTCTATGCCTTAGAAGAAAGTCACTAAGTCCAGCTCTTTCTGAAGGGGAAGGGATTATGCAAAGGTTTGAATACCAGAAGGCAGAAATCATTAGGGGCCATTTTAGAAGTGTCCGCCACAGAGGCTATTGCAGTTATCCAAACAAGAGATAGTAGTGACTTGCACAAGGTTTGTTGTAACAGAGGAGGAGAGTAGTCAGGTTCTCAATAAAATTTTAAAGGTACAGCCAACAAGAGTTTTTGTCTGAATGGACATGGTATGTGAAAGTGGAAGATTGGCTGGGCGAGGTGTCTCATACCGGTAATCCTACCACTTTGGGAGGCCGAGGTGGGAGGATCACTTGAGGTCAGGAGTTCAAAACCAGTCTGGCCAACATGGTGAAACCCCTTCTCTACTAAAAATATAAAAAAGTTAGCCAGGCGAGGTGGCAGGTGCCTGTAATCCCAGCTACTCAGGAGGCTGAGGCAGGAGAATCACTTGAACCAGGGAGGCGGAGGTTGCAGTGAGCCAAGATCGCACCACTGCACTCCAGCCTGGGTGACAGAGTGAAACCCTATCTCTCTCTATAAATAAATAAATAAATAAATAAATAAATAAATTTCACTTCTTTAATATTTTTCAAATGTAGCTACTAGAAAATTTTAGGTTACAATTAAGTTATGTTTTAAATTGCAAACATGGTTTTCATTTGTAGTTTACATTATATTTTTATTGGACAGCACTGGTATAGAATCCATATACTATAGTTAAAACAAGATTGTCCATTAAACATGAACATGTTTGGATACTGGACCAAAAATGGCTATTGTTGAAACTAAATAATGGGTACATGGGAGTTTATTATACCATTTTCTTTACTTTTGTACATGATTGAAAATTCCATAATGAGTCTGGGCACAGTAGCTCACACCTGTAATACCAGTGCTTTGGGAGGCCAAGACAGGAGAATTGCTTGAGCTTAGGAGTTTGAGACCAGCCTAGGCAATATAAAGAAACCCTACTTCTAAAAATAAAACAAAAAATAAAAATAAAAAATTTAATTAGCTGGGTGTGGGTCACATGCCTGTAGTCCCAGCTTAATCAGAAGGCTGAGGAGGGAGGATACATTGAGCCTGGGAATTTAAGGCTGCAGTAAGCTATGATTGTGCTACTGTGCTCCAGCCCGGGTGACAGATCAAAATCCTGTCTCAAAAAATATATATATTACATAATGAAAGTTTTAAAATATGTGACTAAAGCCATTTTCAGAAAAATACTCATCCCTATTTATATAATAGTAAAAAGTAAAAAGTAAGCCTGATCTTCAATAGCATTAGAGGAATGGCTAGGTGAATTATGTTCATCTGTATGCTAAAAGAGTATGACGCAGCCATTAAATAATAAAATAAAATATAACATCAAATATTTGAATGCTTACTATATTCCAGACTCTGTGCTAAGCAAATTATATGCATTACATCACTTAATTTTTATAACAGCTTTCTGAGTTGGATAAAATTTTTCTTCTCCAACCTCTCCCCTTGACTCCAAATTTATATATTCAATAGCCCACCAAAACCCATTAGCTAGATGATACGGATAAAGAGCCCAACAAACTGAAAGAAAAAAATGAATTGGAAGAAACAGAAACTATGTAAGGAAAAAATATTTTAAACAAAAAAGGAAACTCATTAATATGAGAAAAATAAGGGACACTATATTAACGAAATGAAACAACTTTTTTTCTTTTTCTCTCTCTCTTTTTTTTTTTTTAAGACAGCATCTTGCTATGTTGCTCATGCTGGCCTTGAAAACCTGGGCCCAAGCCTCCCACTTCAGCCTCCCAAGTAGCTGGAACTACAGGCACACCCCACCATGTCTAGCTCAGAAACAATTTTTTAAAGGAAAGATTAGATATCCAGAACAAAGAAACAGTTCTTGGAAATTTAAAACATGATAGCAGACATTAAGAACTCGCTAGAAGGGTTGAAAGATAGCATTGAGGCAAACCCTCAGAGAGGAAAGAAAAAACACAAAGAAATGGGAAAAAGAGTAAGAAAACAAAATTCTAAGACTAGTCCACCAAAATCCCCATCTGAATAACACAAGTTTCAAGAAGAAGAATCACTCATGAAATACATGGAAAATTTTACCCTGAACAGAAGGATATGGACATGATTGAAAGGGCCCAGTCCAATAAATAAAAATTACTTTATACCAATGTACAATGCTATAAAAATTCAGAACGTTAAAAGAAAAAGAATACCCCTTATAAATTTCCAGAGACGGAGGAAAAAAAAAATAAAAAAAAAAACAGGCCACATACAAATGATGAAGATGAGAATGGATTTAGTTTTCTCAACAACAACTCCGGAAGCAAGAAGCCAATGGAGTAATGCCTTCAAAATTCTGAGGGAAAATTATGTCCCGAGCTAGAGTTCTGTATCCAGCCAAATGATCAATTAGGTGTGAGAATAGAAAACAGACATTTTCTGACAGCTTCCTTTTACAGGGAGTTAACTGGAGGGTGTGTTCCACCAAAAGAAGAGACTAACCCAAGAAAACGAAAGGCATGGACTCCAGAAAAAAAGGAGATCCAATACAGGAGAAAATGGGAAGGAAATCTCCAGGATGGTGATGAAGGTGTATGGGAAACCAGCCAGAATGAAGTGACTCAGTTGCCTCTAAATGAAATATCTTAAAGAAGATGAAGTTGATAGAACTTTACATCTGGGCCAGGCATGGAGGCTCATATCTGTAATCTCAGCACAAATTATCTGGGCATGGTGGTGGGTTCCTGTAATCCCAGTTACTTTGGAGGCCGAGGCAGGCGAATCACTTGAACCTGGGAGGGGGAGGTTGCAGTGAGCTGAGATCGAGCCACTGTACTCCAGCCTGGGCAACAGAATGAGACTCCATCAGAAAAAAAGAAAAGAGAAAAGAAAAGAAAAGAAAAAGAAAAAAAAGATACTTGGCTTGGTGCAGTGGCTCATGCTTGTAATCCTAGCACTTTGGGAGGCTGAGGTGTGCAGATCACTTGAGGTCAGGAGTTTGAGAACAGCCTGGCCAATATGGTGAAACCCCATCTCTACTAAAAATAAGAAAATTACCCAAGCATGGTGGTGCACACCTGTAATCCCAGCTACTCCAGAGGCTGAGGCAGGAGAATCGCTTGAACTCAGGAGGCAGAGGTTGCAGTGAGCCAAGATCATGCCACTGCACTGCAGCCTGGGTGACAGAGTGAGACTCCATCTCGAAAGAAAGAAAAAGAAGGAAGGAAGGAAGGAAGGAAGGAAGGAAGGAAGGAAGGAAGGAAGGAAGGAAGGGAGGGAGGAAGGGAGGGAGGGAAAAGTTTTAGACCCAATTCAATTTATACTTTCCATGTATACCTCCTCATAGGCTAATTTGTCCTTAGTTTGGGGTTTTTTTTAATTGTTTCTAAAATGCTGATTCTAAAAGAATACTTATCTGCCCTAAAATGACATTTTTTGGGTTTTGAACATAATCCCCAGCTGGTGTTTTGTGACGTTGCAGGAACAAGCTCATGTTTTCCTATATACATTTCAGTGACTACTTATGACTATCACTTCCACCCTATTTTAACTGTGCCATTCCACATAAAGTCTTAAGATTTACAATTTCACTTCCTATAGCTTGCTGCTGCCCACAGAATATGTGTAAAGTAGTAAGTACCCATTTCCTGATATTTGCTTTTGCTTTTTTCCATACTAATAGTTCTACAACATCTGATTTTTAGCAAGGTTCATAGCCACCAGAAGTGGAGACTCCATTTCCCAGCATTGCTTGCAGGTGTGGTAATGAGGCTGAGTTCTGGCCAATGGGAAGGAAGCAGAAGTGTCCTGATGTGGCAACCAAGACTCCTCCTGAGAGAACAGTGGACACACATCTTTTGTCCTTTTCCTTTATCCTGCTGCAAAGTGTAAGGGCAAGATCTGTAGGCCTGAAGTAATGAAAGTAAGAGCCACCTCATGAATGTTAGGGATGTAGGAAGAGTGAGCTGGATCCCTGAGCTGAGGGACCAGGCCAGCCCAGGCCAGCTGGACCAGGCCAGCTCTTTCGAAAAAAGAGGAAAATAAATGTTTAAGTCATAGTCATTGACTCTATAACTCATTGCTAAAATTGATGCACACTAACTCCCCTCTATAGTTGCTTTCCAGATGCCTTTTCTGGGTCTGATGCTACCTCTAATGGGCCAGGTGACCAGAATTGAATATAATCAATTCTTGTTCAGATGTGACCTCTATGATTCTGTTCAAGTTTCCTGGGCTCTCCATGTCCTGCTCCTGTTGAAGCTCCAATCTGTGGATGTATCCTCGAACTCATTCTTTCAAAATGGTCAGTAGAGATTTTTATTTTCAAATGCCCAAGGGGGGTTGTTGTGCACAGAATGGACTATCAACAGTTACTAGCCATTAAAATAATATTTAATTTTTAAAGTCTTATGTTTAAAAACTTAGATTTTCTTAAAGCTTTTATTTCAACTTGTAAAGTTATTATTCTGTTTTATAGGTAGCAATTTTTACGTAAATTAGAAACAATAACTTTAGCTTGCTCTATGATGAATGTTCAAATAAGTCAAGTCTAAGAGATTAAATTTCCAGAAACATTAGCACCACTTAAAATCATGATTAATTAAATCCCCTGAAAAATTTAAATCTACTTCATTAATGTCATATTGGTGGCAGCAGTGGCCAATCTAGAATGGCCACTGCCAAGACATCGGCTGCAGCAGGGAGGCACTGCTGGGGTTATACACTCCATGGAACAGGCAGAAGCCCCACCCTCCCCAGGTGCCGCTGCAGCTGCCCAAGCCTGGCTGCAAACCCAGGCATCTCTGTGCTCTTGGGGGCCCAGGTAGGTCCCCCTAAGAAGTGTCTGCTCTCACTGCCTGGCCTCTCCCTGCTCCCAGTGCCCGTTCCAATTATGGAGCAAGGTTGGAGCCGAACCCAGGCACTGTCACAGCCCAGCCAGGTGGGCACACACTCAGGGTAGCACTGACATGCCAGCCCCCTGCCACCTTGGCCCCTTCTGGACTTTGGGCACTGACGCATACGGGAGGGAAGCCAAGCAGGGGCTGAGGACAGGTGAAACATGATGAATGTGTTAGATGCTCTTAAACATTAGA
>NW_012116389.1:119748-123893 GCF_000951035.1 Colobus angolensis palliatus
AGGATGGTCTCGATCTCCTGACCTCGTGATCCGCCCGTCTCGGCCTCCCAAAGTGCTGGGATTACAGGCTTGAGCCACCGCGCCCGGCCAAAACCTGTATAATCTTTATAAAACCTGTATAAAGCCTGCATAATCTTTAAAAACATGTCAGATCATGTCACTGCTCCATTTAAAGCATCCATTGGCTCCCATCTTGAGAGTAAAAGCAAATCCTTCCAGTGGCTTCCAAGGTTCCACATGCCCTGGCTCCTTCATCTCATACTCTCTCTCCCTGTCACCCCACTTCAGCCTCATTGGTCTCCCTGCCTTCCACACACATGCTGAGAGAGAACTTGCTGTTCCCTCTGCCTGGAATTGTCATCACCCAGACATCCACATGAATTGCTTACTCATCTCCTGAAGTTCTCTATTCAAGTGTCACTTTTTTCCTCAAGGCCTTCCTTCAATTCCCTATTTAAAATAACTACCCTTTCCTCTTAAAGCAATTCCACCCTAGTACTCTCCATCCTCCTTTTCATTTTTCTGTGACACTTACCACCATATGACACGCTATTTACTTATTTTCTGTATCTATCCTCTCAAATGACAGTTCCATGAGAGTAGAACTTTTGCCTGTTTTGTTCACTACTATGTCTTCAATTCCTTGAATAGTTTCTGGCACACACGAGGCATTCAGTATTTGCTAAATGAATTAATATATGTTCATTCCTTCTAGATGGCACCATGTCAGCATCTCTTCTCCCTGAATGCCCTGTCACTCTTTCTGCATCCTTGTTTACCACTATGTTCATTATGCTGCATTATCTACCTGTCCTTGTAGTCATTCCTTTGGGGGAGAGTTGTTTCCATGGTGATACAGGAGCTTTTCTCCTACTTAGCAGGCCTCTCAGAAAGCTCTTTGCACCATGGTTCTATTTCTAGTGTTGTTAAGACTCCAACACACACAGAACTTTCCATTCCTATCCTGGAAAGCATTCTCAATCAGTATAGCTAGCTATGTGATTTGCCTGGTGCTTTTCAGCAGTTCTGTAGGCAGGTTTATTTAAGCAGACCTCTTTTGATAGAAATTTAGTATGTTCTAAGGCTTTGCCTTTTCATTCATTCACTCAAAATATTTATGAAGGGCCTATTCTACTCCAGGCACTGTTTTAGTCACTTAGCATTCACCAGTGATTCACCCTGGGTTCCCAGGGTTGAATTATCCTAAATTACTTCACCTATTGTTTATGTTGTGGTAAAGAGTGTCAAAGATCTTGATCTTGCTTGCTGATCTCTAGCTCCTGACTTTGCAGCCCACTGACATGAAATACGCACAGTAAAAGCAAACAAACAACAACAAAGAAACAGGGCGCGGTGCAGAGGTTCATGTCTGTAATCCTAACACTATGAGAGGCTGAGAAGATCACTTGAGTCCAGGAGTCTGAGACCACCTTGGACAACATAATGAAACCCTCATCTCTACAGAAAATTTAAAAATTAGCTGGGCATGGTGGCATGTGCCTGTAGTCCCAGATACTTGTGAGACTCAGGTGGGAGGATGGCTCAAGCCAACAAGTCAAGGCTGCAGTGACCTCTGATTGCACCACTGCACTCCAGCCTGGGTGACAAAGCAAGACTCTACCTCAAAAAAAAAAAAAAGTACAGGAACCAACACTACCTCCTTGTTTGTTAAATACAAGGGACAGACCACACACACACACACACACACACACACACAAACCTATCTAGGCTTTTGAAGTGTTGAACAAACTTGTACTATTGAGGAGTTGGGCACTGCATCCCAAGTGTCCTGACCCATTCCAAAGTCTGTCAGCCACTTTGGGAACAGGAAATTGGAAGTAGGCAATCACTGAGTTGCTAAGATGACCTTCATTTGCTTCTCACTCAGATTTCTGTAATAGGCCAATGTTCCTCTTCATTATGGACATTTTTTATTCCAGAGTGTGTCATTACCTGTGGTTTGTGAGCTTACCTCCTGCTTTGCAAAAGATCTAGAACTTCCCCATTGATATAATGCTCAGAATACCTTCTTGCTATACCATCAGAATTCCTAAGGAATAAGTAAATACAAACTCAGTTGAGAAGAAAAATCTGCATGGTTATTCATCAGGCAGGAAAAACAAACACAAATAAAGACAGCCGCAAAGTTAACAAGAAACAATTGTTGCCAAGGACATGCTTAATCTTTAGTGTCATAATAACCCTCTTTGAGTGACTACTGCTTTCTTACTTTCTCACTGAGAAACTTTGTTCTCTAAAATCAAAGACCCTCAGAAATTTGCTGTTTGAAATTGTGTAAGAATAAAACATCTTGCTTGGAGGATCTAAGTCACTGTAACACAGAGACACAGCTTCAATTTACAAGCCAGTTGCAAAGCTTCAGAAAAGAGGTTTTCAAAGAAACAGGACCGTGGGTTCACTCTGCAGTCTAGGCCTGATGTTGACCCTTTTTCACAGACCTGCTTTGCTTTGAGGCTATTAAAACCCTGTTTCATTTAAGTTCCATTCAAACTTTAAACTTTCTCAAAATTCTGTAACTTTATCTTTTCCTTCCTTAGGTAAAATGTCCCATGGTGTCTCTGGTGTGCAATCTCCCTCACTGAAAAAGGTCGATAGACCTGGTTTTGTTGACTATTGGTTCGTCCCTGGTGGTCTTAGGCTGACTGGGATTGAACAGTCTTGCTCAGCTTCAGAGTTCCTAAGATTACAAATTTCAAAAACAGATACAACAAACATTTTTTCACTCCTAAATATAAATGTCCTAAATATAAATATAAATATAAATGTCCACGTTGCCAGGTAACTAGTTATGCACATGGCTATCACGTCAATTTGGTCATAACTAGGGTGAGTTCCCTTCTCGGGAAGGTTAGTTGTAGGAACAAGAAAGAAAGTCAGGGTTCTGCACAGCTTTTGGTTCGATTCTTGTACTGGCTTATACTTCTTTTTCTTTGGGGCTTCAGGTAAATATTTTGTCTGCTAAACTGACACCCCCATTCCCAGTGCCTGAACAAACAAAACGAGACACAGCTAGTCAGCTGAAGCTGACAGAAATACAGGTGTCAATCTGGTTACAGGCAGGCAGTCCTGGCCACGTCAACACCGCAGAGACTGTGGGACAAGTGGACATGCTACAACTGTCCGCCGCATCCCCCATCTGGGCCGCGGGACCAGTGCCCTCAGATCTATGCCCCACTGCAAGAACCCGAAGCTCGACGCCCGCCCAGCCCTTCACATCCGTCCCTTGCAATAAGCGAGAGGAGTGCGGCTTCAGGGGACGGGCGACGGCTTACAGGACAGCTCGTACACACTACCAGCTGACATCTCCTAAGTCTGAGTTCCTAAGCCCCTGCCTCCACATTTAAGAGCGGACTGTGCCCCTTGGTGATTGGAGGACGTCCGGATGCACCTTGAGTAGAGGCCAAGCAAACTACAGAGCACGTCCGGCCATATTTGCGCCTGACGTCATCCTCATGTTGCCTTTCCTCTCTGCGATCGAAGAACCAACCGGTTGGCTGTAGCAGACTGGGCGTGGCTCTTCAGGTAGAGGCCGAAGTGGCTGAGAGCGGACCTAGGGCGCCATCTTGGTTCCTGGCATCACCCTCAACGCGCCCTCCCTCTCGGTGATTGGACGAGCAGGGCGGCCCTTCCGGAGGCACACAGCCGACCAACCAGAGATCTGCGCGTGCTGGATCTGGTCATCTGTTTTCTGACATCTGGAGCCACCAGCGGTTATCCTGTTCATTCCTGGGCGCCTGCAACTTTCCGAAGCAAACAATACTTGGCTTGGGGAAAGTTGCCTTGCCAGTATAGTGGAGTTTAGTAGAAACTTAAGAACTGCCTGGGGCTGCCTGGGATGGGGATCTTGAGATGCTTGTGGGGAGCACATATTAGGAAAGCAGGGGCTCAAGCTGCATAAAATGCTGCGGGAAATGGGAATGGGAGACGCAGAATGGTCGGAGAAAAAAGCTAGGAAGGTATTTGGGAGTAAGATTTTGGAGCGCCTTGAATGCCAGACTAGGGAGTTTGGACTTTATCCTGTAAGATAGGGGACAAAAATCAACTTTAAACGGGAGTGACATAACAAGATAATGTACTTTAGAAAATAGGCCGGGCGCGGTGGCTCAAGCCTGTAATCCCAGCAC
>NW_012116389.1:124100-141447 GCF_000951035.1 Colobus angolensis palliatus
AAAAAAAAAAAAAAAAAGATAATAATTCTGTAACTGTAGGGGGAGTCCCAAAGTGTTTCTCAAAATGTGTTCAAGGAAGTTCAAAATGTGTTTGAGAGCTTGTTTTTATATGCAGATTCTTGCCCCTCCCCAGACCTGCAAATAAAGTTCTCTGGTTGTACAGCCAGGAAACTGCATTAAAAAAATTTTTTTAGGTTAACATACCTTTGGTGAGAAAACGCATAAACCATATGGATAGGGCTTTGAATTTTCACAAGCTAAAAAACACTTCAGCTGGGCAGGGTGGCTCGTGCCTGTACCCAGCTACTCAGGAGGCTTAGGCAGGAGAATGGCTTGAGGCCAGGAGTACCAGATCAGCCTGGGCAACATAGCAAGCCTGTCTCTGAAAAAATTAAAAACAAAAATAATAACACACTCCTGTAGTTAATACCAGATGAAGAAACAACATGGCCAGCAGCTCAGAAGCTCCCTTTTCCCCTTTAGCCACTGCTGCCTGCACCAAAGGTAAACATGATCATTACTTATAAGAACCATAGTCTTTGGCCGGGCGCGGTGGCTCAAGCCTGTAATCCCAGCACTTTGGGAGGCCGAGGCGGGCGGATCACGAGGTCAGGAGATCGAGACCATCCTGGCTAACACGGTGAAACCCCGTCTCTACTAAAAAATACAAAAAAAAACAAAAAACAACAACTAGCCAGGCGAGGTGGTGGGCGCCTGTAGTTCCAACTACTCGGGAGGCTGAGGCAGGAGAATGGCGTAAACCCGGGAGGCGGAGCTTGCAGTGAGCTGAGATCCGGCCACTGCACTCCAGCCCGGGCGACAGAGCGAGACTCCGTCTCAAAAAAAAAAAAAGGAACCGTAGTCTTGACTGTTTTGAATTTGATATAAATAAAAGCATACAGCATATATTTGATATAAATAAAAGCATACAGCATATGTCAGCTTATTTGTTAGTGCTATTTGTGAAATTCATCTGCATTGTTCCATGTAGTTGCTGTAGACTCCCATTGCTATAGATAATAACAATTTATCCAGTCTCTTGTTTATGGGCCTTTGGGTAATTTCCAGTTTGGGGATATTACCAAAAAATTAAAAATGCTAAAATGAACATTCTTCTTCATTCATATCTTTTGCTTTGTAAATTATAAAGCAAGATACCAAGACCTAAAGACTGACTCATTCACTACCTATTTATTGAGCCCCTTACCAGACTAACGTCAGAAAATAAAACAGAAAAGATGGCAAAGGTCCTGCCCTCATGGAACTTACTCTAACTGAAACAAAACGACACCTAAGTGGGCAGAAAAACAGGTCAAACAATTGCAACTGTGATAACTCTGAGGGAAACAAGGTGAGCTAGAAAAAGAAGGGTGGGGACTTAACCTATTTTTTTTATGTGGTAGCCTGGTTAACTCTTCAGAAAAATATCTAGGAAAAAATACAAGACATAAGTTGGCACTGCTACACAAGGAGTATTAACAGAGGGAAGAGCATTCCTGGCAGGAGAGACACCACGTATAATGGTCCTGGAGGAAGAGAGAGCTTGGCCCATTCAAGACCAGTGTGGCTTCAACACAAGGATGGATGGCATAAGGTGTATCTGGGTATTAAAGCATGTGATACAAGGCCAAAGTAAGAAGTTTAGATTTTATTCCAAATGTAGTGAAAAGCAATTTTAAAAGTGTTAAAAACAGGAAATAATGTGATCTGATTTACTTCTTTAAATGATCCCTCTAACTGCTGAGCAGAGAACAGATTAAAGACAGAATTTAGGAGGCTGCTAGAGCAGTCTCAGGGAAGATATGCTGGCATAGAGCTTAGAGGAAAGGCTTGAAACACATCTGGGAACTGTCATGGCAAAGATCACCTTAATCAAGTAATAAAAGGTAACACTTCTCTCCACTGGCATGGGTAAAAATCTAAAAAATAACACCATAATATTGGGAACCCATGTGTGGTGGTGTGTTCCTGTAGTTCCAATTATTCCAGAAGCTGAGGCAGAACTGCTTGAGCACATAAGTTCAAGGCTGTAGTAGGCTACAATCAGACATGTGAATAGCCACTGCATTCCAGCCTGGGCAACACAGCCAGACCCTATCTTTTTTAAAAAAGTACATGTGTGTGGCCAAGCACAGTGGCTCACGTCTGTAATCCCAGCACTTTGGGAAGCTGAAGAGGGTGAATCACAAGGTCAGGAGTTCAAGACCAGCCTGGCCAAGATGGTGAAACCCCATCTCTACTAAAAACACAAAAATTAGCCAGGCATGGTGGCACGCACCTGTAATCCCAGCTACTTGGGAGGATGAGGCAGAGAACTGCTTGAACTCGGGAGGTGGAGGTGGCAGTGAGCCGAGATAGCCCCATTGCACTCCTCCAGCCTGGGCAACAGAGGGAGAGTCCATCCCAAAAAAAAGAAAGGGAAAAAAAAAATATGTGTGTGTGTGTGTGTATATATATATATAGAGAGAGAGAGACAGAATGTATTCTGATGTGATGCACCAAAGACATAGTATTTCTACCAAAAATTCACTATCTGAATAAAACTCCAACAAACCCATGTTACAAATTTAACAGTTAAATCTAAAACTATCAGTTAAAGACTAGAGACCTGATAAATAAATGCAATTTGTAATCCTCCATTAGACCAAGAGCCTGGAAAAAAAAATTTTTTTCCTCATTTGCTCCAAAGAACATAGGAGCAACAACTTATAAATTTGAATAAGGGCTGCAGATTAGATAACAGTACTATTGCAATATTAATTTCCTGATTTTGATAAGTGTACTGATGATGTAAGAGAATCTCTTTGTTGTTAGGAAATACACATTTTAAGAATGTATAGATAGGCTGGGCATGGTGGCTCCCGCCGGTAATCCCAGCACTTTGGAAGGCCAAGACAAGACGATCATCTTCACCCAGAAGTTAGAGGCTGCAGGGAACCGTGATCACACCACTGCACTCCAGCCTGGGAGACTGAGGGAGAACCTGCCTCTACAAAAGTATGTAACACTGGGCGCAGGGGCTCACGCCTGTAATCCCAACACTTTGGGAGGCCAAGGGGGGCAGATCACGAGGTCAGGAGTTAGAGACCAGCCTGATCAACATAGTGAAACCCCGTCTCTACTGAAAATACAAAAAAACTTAGCCCACCATGGTGGCGCGCGCCTGTAGTCCCAGCTACTCGGGAGGCTGAGGCTGGAGAATCCCTTGAACCAGGAAGGCGGAAGTTGCGGTGAGCCGAGTTCCCGCCACTGCACTCCAGCCTGGGCAACAGACCGAGGCTCCGTCTTCAAAAAAAAAAGGTAGAGATAAAAGGACATCATGTCGGCATTGTGGAATCTAGAAGGGTTTATGGGAATTATTTGTACTAGTTTAGCAATATTTCTGTAAGTGTGAGTTACTTTAAAATGAAAGGTTAACAAAGTTACTGAGATTAGGGAGAGAACGTGAGGAGCGAACAGGCCTAGTACTAAGCCATGAACAACCAACAATTAAATAAAACTCGGGGAAATAAAAAGGAAGTCAAATGGCATGCGACCAACGGGAGACATAGCTTCCGTACTCTTAACCCTAAATTACTAAGCGATGATCTTCCTACAGCTCTCCAACCCAAATCACCAAAGACAATCTCGCCGCCCACCTGTGCCAAAAAGTAATCCGGCTGCAGCCGGCTCCGCCATGTTTTTCCAGCGAGCTGCGCGTACGCACGCACGGGTCCACGCACCAACCAATCGGTGCACACGTCGGAGTCTCGTTACCGAAGGGGCGGTGCGTTCTTCTACACATGCGCACGGTTGGGCGGGCCTCTTTCCTTCTCGCCTAACGCCGCGAACATGGTGAGTCTTACTGATGCGGGCTCAGGGGCTGGCGACCATGCCGTTCAACCTCCAACTCTGCTGGGAAGCTGAGGTGCCGAACGGCTCCCAGAGGGTCCCGGGAAGCGCATGGTGAGGGTCCCCGGACCGGCCGTGTACAGGAAACTGACCCTTCTTGGAGTCGCGGCTGGCGAGCGCGTGGAGGGCCCGGCAAGGCCTGGCGCACCTTGGGCCACGCGTGCGCGCCTCCGCCGCCGGAGCCGGACTGCCGAGGCGGCTAGTAGTCCCAGAGCCTTGTCCCGCCGCCTGGGCCTTGCGGAGCTGAGAGCTGGCAGGCGGTGGCGGTGGGAGCGGGCTTTAGCTACTGAGGCGTCTGCCGATTTCGTCCTTCCAGGTTGGCGCCTGGCGCTCGGGCGGGTGTTCCCCTGCAGCATTCCTTTTCGCTGAATTTAACCATGTCGTCTCTAGTTGCAGAAAGTGACATATCTGGCCGGGCGCGGTGGCTCAAGCCTGTAATCCCAGCACTTTGGGAGGCCGAGACGGGCGGATCACGAGGTCAGGAGATCGAGACCATCCTGGCTAATACGGTGGAACCCCGTCTCTACTAAAAACTACAAAAAAAAAAAATAGCCGAGCGACGAGGCGGGCGCCTGTAGTCCCAGCTACTTGGGAGGCTGAGGCAGGAGAATGGCGTAAACCCAGGAATCGGAGCTTGCAGTGAGCCAGAGCCAGACTCCGTCTCAAAAAAAAAAAAAAAAGTGACATATCTAGTGAGTATTTATAAGTAAGTTTCACTGTCCTTTCTCCCCCAATTTTAGGTGTTCAGGCGCTTCGTGGAGGTTGGCCGGGTGGCCTACGTCTCCTTTGGACCTCATGCCGGAAAATTGGTCGCGATTGTAGATGTTATTGATCAGAACAGGGTAAGTGTCACAACTTCTTACTAAACATGGCAGTGGACATGTGCTCTGCAGTTGACAAATGAATTGTCTCGATGGCTGTGTAAGATGAGGTTGCTGTGGGTAGTAGCTTTATTTTACCATTGAGGAAACAGGTAATGGTAAGGGTTGTAAGCACAGCCTTAAATTAGCTCTTAGTATTGAATTTTAATGTTAGCCACTTAAGGTATAGCCAGTTATGGACTGAAAAGTTGGTTAGTTTTAAATGAGTTACTATACATAAAGTGAGTTTAGAACAGATCCAACACATAGAAAGCACTTTTGTATTTACTGCTGTGTATTTGAGACAAGCAAACTAAGGAGTTGACCACCGGCTATAAATGAACAGGGATCAGAGTCCTAAAGTTGCTTGTAAATCACATGTGGTTGGTTTCTATGGGGTACTAATAGTTTAAAAAGGAACATTTAATGGTGTGGATAAATGTTTATGTTGAGCAAAAGAAGTAAACATATGTGACCCAGATAGGACAATCCTTGTCTTAGTAATTTATTTAAATAGTAGTGTGGGTTTGATGGCCCTGAATGGATAAGTAATTTTACAGAACCATCTGACCATTTTCATTGCTGTTAGATTTTGCACTGAAGTTCTTGATGTTTGTGTTCTAGGCTTTGGTCGATGGACCTTGCACTCAAGTGAGGAGACAGGCCATGCCTTTCAAGTGCATGCAGCTCACTGATTTCATCCTCAAGTTTCCACACAGGTAACTATCCACTAATCATCACTCCTCCCTCCCATCCCCAGATTTGTTTATACTAGTAAGTGTTTGTTTTAGAGTAAACAATATGGAAGATTCCGAGCCATCCTGAAGAAGGATTTACATTATGGAAGTAGACAGGGATTATTTACTTTTAAAATGTCCTGGGCGTGATAGCTCACGCCTGTTATCCCAATACTTTGGGGGGCCATGGTGGGAGGGTCTCTTGAGCCCAAGAGTTTCGAGACCAGCATGGGCAACATGGTGAAAAACCCCTGTCTACAAAAAATACAAAAAAATTCGTTGGGCATGGTGGCACGTGCCTGTAATCCCAGGTAGGGGGGTTGTGGGGGTGCTGAGTTGGGAGGATCACTTTAGTGAGGTCGAGGCTGCAGAGAGCCATGATCATGCCACTGCACTCCAGCCTGGATGACAGAATGAAACCCTGTCTCGAAAATAAATAAAATGAATGCCTTAAGGTCACTTTTCTACCCTGGTAGTTTAGGGCTTTGCCTTTGTTTAGACTTGCCATCCTCTTCTGGTCTCTGCCAAACTTTTAGCCTAAAGTAACAAAAGTACTAAGTCTTGTGTGTTTTGATACTAGCTATCATTAGGCAAGCTCTTAGTGTGTGTCAGTTACACAGTATTTAACATGAAGGGTTTTATCCCTAGCTTACATTTAAATGAGACGGTGAATAGTGGTTCTTTTTTGACATGAAAATTAAAACACTTTAGTGTGTTGCTATACAGTTAATTCAACTCACAATGATGGTTACAGTGGAACGTGTACTATCACGTGGCCACTACAGATAAAGTAGGTCTAAATAATGTAATTTTGCATGCTTTAAAAAATAGTCAAAAACTTGCTGTATGCTGAGTGCTACAGACACTGCAGTACGTGTATTAACACATAATGGAAGTACTGGTGGTTGGAAACATGCCACTTGAACAACCTCGAGTGAACATAGCCGTGCTGCTGCTACTATGACATACCGCATTGTTTGAAGCACAATTAGGGATGAAGCTTGAGCATACTTGTCAAAGTTCAAAGCAGTAGAAAATACCTGGTAACTTAGATTTTTCACTAGGTACTCTTGTAATTCTGCCTTGGATTCCGGAGCACCCTGGATTTTATTTTTAGGATGTTTGGCCACAAATTTTTACTGTAAAATTTTTTTTTAAAGAGCATAAGAGTTAACATTAATTACTTTGTTTGTTATGAGAATGAATGGCTTGGATGGGTGCAGTGGCTCATACCTGTAATCTCAGCACTCTGGGAGGCCAAGGCGGGAAGATAACTTGAGGCCAGGAATTTGAGACCAGCCTAGCCAACCCCGTCTCCACTAAAAGTCCAAAAATTAGTCGGGTGTGGTGGTGTACTCCTGTAGTCCCAGCTATTTGAGTGGATGAAACAGTAGAATTGCTAGAACCTAGGAAGTGGAAGTCGCAGTGAGCCAACATTGCGCCAGTGCATTCTCCAGTCTGGGTTACAGAGCAAGACCCTGTCTCAAAAGAAGAAAAAAAAAAAAGGTTTTCAACACGTCCACTGCCCAAGTGGAATTATATATAGTCAGAGGTGGGGTTTTTGTGTTGTTTATTTTCCGGGTGGCTCTTTCTTTCTTTCTTTTTCTTTCTCTTTTTTTTGACACGGAGTCTCACTCTGTCACCCAAGCTAGAGTGCAGTGATACAATCTCGGCTCACTGCAACCTCAGCCTCCCAAGTAGCTGGGATTATAGGCACCTGCAACCACGCTTGGCTAATGGTTGTGTTTTTAGTAAAGACAGGGTTTCGCTATGTTGGCCAGGCTGGTCTTGAACTCCTGACCTCAGGTGATCCACCCACCTCGACCTCCCAAAGTGCTGGGATTACAGATGTGAGCCACTGTGCCTGGCCGAGAGGTAGTTTTTAAATTCATAAAATGGACTTGGCTGGGTGCAGTGGCTCACAGCTGTAATCCCAGCACTTTGGAAGGCCAAGGTGGAGGATTGTTTGAGCCCAGGAGTTGGAGAGCAGCCTGGGCAACGTAGCAAGACCCTGTCTCTACAAAAAATACAAAAATTAACTGGGTGTGCTGGTATGCACCTGTAGTCCCAGTTACTTGGGAGGCTGAGGCAGGAGGATGGCTTGAGCCAAGAAGGTCGAGGCTGCAGTGAGCCGTGATCATACCACTGCATTCCAGCCTGGGTGGCAAGCAAGATCCTCTCTAAAAGAAAAATTGGAACTGGATTACAGTTTTGATTAAAATATGCTTGAAATTACAACCTTTTCTGGCTTACTGAACACAAAAATGAGTAAAATACATAGTGTGCCAGGCGTTGTGTCTTATGTAGAGAAAGAAGTGTAACAGGAAGAGTGCTTTTCAAGGAACAAAGAAAGTGTCCTTGATAATGAGTGACTTCAAAGCTGATCTGTGGTCTTGGCTCATTCTAGTGCCCGCCAGAAGTATGTCCGACAAGCCTGGCAGAAGGCAGACATCAATACAAAATGGGCAGCCACACGATGGGCCAAGAAGATTGAAGCCAGAGAACGGGTAATAACTTGGGGTCATTTGAATTCTGGTCCTTTTTTTGGAGAGTTCAAGGTAGTGTGAGAGGGATAATTTTTATTTATTTTTTTAACAGAAAGCCAAGATGACAGATTTTGATCGTTTTAAAGTTATGAAGGCAAAGAAAATGGTAAGATTTAAGATCTGTGTTTTTGTGTAATAGCTTTAGAATAATGAGGGAGCAGTAGCCAAACCCCATTTCAAGCTGCCAGCTTCTTGGGAGCTTTCTGTAAAAAGGGAGAATTTATCCGCTTTTGTATTTCATGATGTCATTATGGAGTTGTTACTTTTCTTCAGATGCAGGGGAACAGACCACTTAATGCCCTTTATAAAACCAGCATAAATTGGAGTTTATTGTATGTATACGCAATAAATGCTTTCTTACATTGATAATTTTCAGAGGAACAGAATAATCAAGAATGAAGTTAAGAAGCTTCAAAAGGCAGCTCTCCTGAAAGCTTCTCCCAAAAAAGCACCTGGTACTAAGGGTACTGCTGCTGCTGCTGCTGCTGCTAAAGTTCCAGCAAAAAAGATGACCACCGCAAGTAAAAAGGCTCCAGCCCAGAAGGTTCCTGCCCAGAAAGCAACAGGCCAGAAGGCTGCGCCTGCTCCAAAAGCTCAGAAGGGTCAAAAAGCTCCAGCCCAGAAAGCACCTGCTCCAAAGGCATCTGGCAAGAAAGCATAAGTGGCAGTCAAAAGAAGTAATAAAGGTTCTTTTTGACATGTTGGCAAATGTATTTAAGCCTTTGGATTTAAAGCCTGTTGAGGCTGGAGTTAGGAGGCAGATTGATAGTAGGATTATAAAAAACATTAAATAATCAGTTCCTCAATCTCACTCTCTGCCCATACTTGGATAGATAGTGCAAAATCATTGCAAAGTCATAACTGATCATGTCATGAGAAATCATGATAACTTAGAACACCAAGTGACACAAGTGACATTTTTTTCTTATGGTCAGCTTGGCATCAGAACATTTTTTTTTCCTTGTACAGATATGTTTGCCATAAATAGGTAAAGTGACAGCTTCTTGATGCTCAAGAGTAGCAGTTTTTTTTGTTTTGTTTTGTTTTTGAGACAGTCTTACTGTGTCACCCAGGCTGGAGTGCAGTGGCACGATCTCAGCTCTCTGCCACCTCCACCTTCTGGGTTCAAGTGATTCTCCTGCCTTGGCTTCCCAGGTAGCTGGGCCTACAGGCACCTGCCACCACGCCCAGCTAAATTTAGTATTTCTTGTAGAGATAGGGATTCACTGTGTTGGCCAGGCTGGTTTTGAACTCCTGACCTTGTGATCCGCCTGTCTCAGCCTCCCAAAGTGCTGGGATTATAGGCATGAGCCACTGCATTTGGCCTTTTTTGTTGTTTTTTTGAGACAGTCTTGCTCTTGTCACCCAGGCTGGAGTGCAGTGGCACGATCTCGGCTGGCTCAGTGCAACCTCTGCCTCCTGGGCTCAAGCAATTCTCCTGCCTCAGCCTGAGTAGTTGGGACTACAGGCATGTGCCTTCACGCCTGGCTAGTTTTTGTGTTTTTAGTGGAGACGGGGTTTGACTGTTTTGGCCGTGCTGGACTTGAACTCCTGACCTCAGGTGATACACCCGCTTTGGCCTCCCAAAGTGCTGGGATTGCAGATGTGAGCCACTCTGCCCGGCCTGCAAATTTTCTTACAAAAAGTAGGAAAATAAGGCAAGTATAAAAATTACAGGTTGAGCATATTTCTAATCCAAGAAGCTCCAACCTCTGAAACTGAGCTATGACACAACAATTACAAAATCCCTAGCCTACCCTCATGGTGGGTTATAGTCAAAATGCAGGTACACAACACTTCATTGTTCCTGAGGAAGAAGTAGTTGACCTTCAGGGTATGTGGATATGAAGCATAAATGAATTTCCTGTATAGACCTAGGTCCCAAGCATTTCAGATAAGATACTTACCTTGTATATAGTAGATTGGACTTCTGGTTCTCTCTACCACAAAATATAGGTAATTTGGGGCAATCCTGACCTTAGGTGGTCTGTCTGCCTTGGCTTCCCAAAGTGCTGGGATGACAGGCATGAGCCACCGCTTCCAGCCAGGAATACGTTTTAAATGAAGCTCATTTTTTAACCAAAAGCTAGCTTCAAGCTTCATTGGGGTAAAGGAAAAAGCACATTGATTTGCTTGATAATAGGTAAGTGGTATGGTGTGATAAGGAAAATAGGGACAATTTGGGATTACCTGTTCTACCTCTCTACCTCTCTGGGAGGTAGAGAATTGTTTAGAGAAAGTGGAATCTACAGCTAAAATGAGAATGTGGCGTAAGGGGAAGAATGACATCAGATAGGAAATAAACAAATTGATAATGTAGACTGGCTTGGGACCACAACAAGAAAGTAGGTTAGTGGTTAGATCCTGTAGGGGAACACAGGAAGCTACTAAGGGTTTTTTTAAATGGAGTGGTATCCCAGATTTAAATCATTGAACTGGTAAGACTGAAACTTACGGGATCAAGACTGGGAATGCTGGGGTTGGCAGTATAATCCAAGGAAGTGGCAGTGGTAATGCCATTTACATGGTCTTGATCATGCATTGGACTGCAGAAATAAGTGAGAAAACAATGTGTCGGGCTTTCTGGTTTGTACCTCTGACTCACTGGTTGTGAGGGAACATGAGGCAGGGTAAAGTTTATCCAGGTAAAATGAGTTAGATACGTAGACTATCTGGGTGTATATGCAAAGACTGCAGACAATCTACTAAAATCCTGGCTCTGCCTCTTGAAAGCTATGTAGTTTAGGCACATAGCCAAAACCCAGTTTCCTCATCTATATGGTAAGCTTCAGAGTAGTTAATAAATCATGATACGTATTCCAGCAACTCTGGTTCCCCTGGTAAGAGCTGTGATAATGACACAAGGAGGAGAGGTTTCAGGACAGACTTGGGATTCATCACTGACTGCCCAGGGGTAGAATGACAACAATCAAGAGATGAGTAGAGAGGTTGGAAAGAAGTCGTGAGGGGTGGGAAACTAGCAGGGGCACATGGAAGCCAGGAAAAGAATTTTGCTTGAGATTGTCAAAGTGAGGGGAAAAGGGCAGTAAGTGAAGGAGAAATGTCTGGGGTTCGGAGGTTTTGTTTTTGTAAATCTGGAGTGATGGGCATGTCCAAATGCTTCTGGGAAAGGAACTAATAGGAGAGAAGCTTGGCCCTTCGAAAAACAGGAAGGGATGGATCCTAGGGGAGAGGAGGAAGGATTAGCTTTAGAGGAAAGATGTCCTTTACATGAGGAAAAGGAAGAAAAGGTGGGTTTAGATACTAAATCTGTAGGTTTGCTGTTAGGAAATTGAAGACTTTTCACCTTGATCTCTGAAGTTTTTCTGGAGTTAGCAAGGCAAGGTCATACACTGAGAAGGAGTGATGAAGGAATGTAGATTTGCAGACATACAGGTTGTAATTGCTTATGGAGGAAAGGGGAGAGCACTTCTGTCAGACTGCCAGCGGCCTTGAGGGCCCTTTGGCTACAGTCCATGAGTTGCTCAGAGGATAAGAAAGCTTCAGGGTAGAAGCGCAGTATTCAAGCTGCACCTAGAAAATAGTGCAATATAGAACAGTGGAAATTGGAAATTCCAGTCTTGGAATCTCTAGGAAAGTAACTGAGGCACATGATGCCTGAAAAGGAGTAGAAAATAAAATTAATAAGGTGGGGCCATATGATAAAATATTTGAACCTGGCACTGTGGCTCACACCTGTAAACCCAGCACTTTGGGAGGCTGAGGCAGGCAGATCACCTGACGTCAGGAGTCCAAGACCGGCTTGGCCAACATAGTGAAACCCCGTCTCTACTGAAATTACAAAAATTAGACAGGCATGGAGCATGCCTGTAATCCCAGCTGCTTGGGAGACTGAGGCAGGAGAATCACTTGAACCCAGGAGGTGGAGGTTGCAGTGAGCTGACATCACGCCATTGCATTCCAGCTTGTGTGACAGAGGGAAACTGTCTCGAAAAAAAAAAGACTTGAGCAAGGGAGTAATCTTCAGGAAGTTTAGTCTAATAGTATAGTATGGATTGGGTTGTGGGATGGGGAAGGAGAGCAGAAAATTGTCGAAATATCCAGGCACATAAAAGTCTACTTTGATTATGGAGAACTACACACTTGTTCAGTCACCCTCATTGGAGATAGGGGATGGCATACGAAAAGAATGCTGATTTTGGGCAGGGCACGGTGGCTCACGCCTTTAATCCCAGCACTTTGGGAGGCCAAGGGAGGTGGATCAGGGGTTTGAGACCAGCCTGGCCAATGAAACCCTGTCTATTAAAAAAAAAAAAAAAAAAGGCCGGGTGCAGTGGCTCAAGCCTGTAATCCCAGCACTTTGGGAGGCCAAGACGGGCAGATCACGAGGTCAGGAGATCAAGACCATCCTGGCTAACACGGTGAAACCCCGTCTCTACTAAAAAATACAAAAAAACTAGCCGGGCGAGGTGGCGGGCGCCTGTAGTCCCAGCTACTCGGGAGGCTGAGGCAGGAGAATAGCGTAAACCCGGGAGG
This sequence comes from Colobus angolensis palliatus, assembly GCF_000951035.1. Classification (NCBI taxonomy): domain Eukaryota; kingdom Metazoa; phylum Chordata; class Mammalia; order Primates; family Cercopithecidae; genus Colobus; species Colobus angolensis. The sequence goes on from NW_012116389.1 coordinate 136,632, forward strand.
CGGAACTTGCAGTGAGCTGAGATCCGACCACTGCACTCCAGCCTGGGAGACAGAGCGAGACTCCGTCTCAAAAAAATAAAAAAATAAAACAATGCTGATTTCAGAGTCATATTCAGGTTTAAATTCTGTCATTCAGCCCAAACTCATTATGTTACTTAATGTGAGTCTCATCTAAAAAGCAAAGATCCTGATACCTGCCTCATATGGCAAGGATCAAATGAGTCAAATAAGATGCTTGTGAAAGTGAGGACAGGATCTATCCTCAACACCTGGTGCAATTATTTTTACACATTAGGTACTTATTTATTTGGGTTGAATTGTGTTGAACTAACCTGGCGGTATAAGCAAAATTTGGAAGTTTGGTTTTCAGAAAGTCTTGACTTCCTCTAATCTCTAAGTAATTGGCATGTCCTCTAATTCATATTTTTCCCCCCTCATCTGTTGGGTGAAACACTTTTTATCCCTTTGTACTAAAATTAAAGGCTACCTCATTCTTCTAGCTAGCTGATTTTTTTAAATCTAGACTAAACCATAAGTCATTTACATTTAAATAAAATATTACAGTTGAAAGTAAACGGTCCTTTTAATATCTCCACTTCCAATTCCAGTACCCTGTATAAAGGAAAATATACACATCTTGCAGACATTTTTTGATGTATTTGTAGTATAGGACATAAAAATATATGTGCTTGTTTTAAGCAAATTTCATACTCTGCAACTTGTTTTTTTTCCTAATATGTTCTGGAGATCTTATCTAGTCAGCCTCTAAATTAGAGTTCTTCAGAAAAACAACCAATGGGATGGATGAATGGGCTCAAGAGATTATGGAAACCAAGAAGTCCCACAAAATACCATCTGCAAGCTGGAGAACCAGGAAAGCTGATTGGGATAATTCAAGCTGGGTCCAGTGGCCTGAGAACTGGAAGTGCCAGTGGTGTAAGTCCTGGTCTGAGACCAAAGGCTTGATCAAGATTCAAGAGCATCAACAACTGAGGGCAGGAGAGGATGAGTTTCCCAGATTAAAAAAGCAAATTCGGCCAGGCTTGGTGACTCTTGCCTGTAATCCCAGCACTTTAGGAGGCCGAGGCAGGCAGATCACCTGAGGTCAGGAGTTCAAGACTAGCATACAACATTAGCTGGGTGTGGTGGTACATGCCTGTAATCCCAGCTACTCAGGAGGCTGAGAGGAGAATTTATTGAACTCGGGAAGCGGAGGTTGCAGTGAGCTGAGATTGCACAGTTGCACTCCGGCCTGGGCAACAAGAGTGAAACTCCATCCCAAAAAAAAAAAAAAGCAAATTCACACTTCCTCCACCATTTTGTTCTATTTGAACCTTCCGTGGATAGGATGATGCCCACCTGCATTGGTGAAGGTCATCTTTACTCAGTCTACCCATTCAAATGCCAATCTCTTCCAGAAGTAATCTCACAGATCCAGAAATGTTTTGCTTATTAATCTACCTCATTCTTTTTTATCTTCTGCATAATAATCCACAGCATGAATGTTCACGTTTGACCTCTTTTGATAGACATTTAGGATGATGCCAATTTCTTTTTCTGGTTTTTTGTTTTTTATTTTTTGTTCGGCTGGAGTGCAGTGGTGCGATCTCGGCTCACTGCAACCTCTGCCTCCCCGGTTCAAGGAATTCTCCTGCCTCAACCTCCTGAGTAGCTGGGATTACAGGAGCACGTCACCACACCTGGCTAATGTTTGTATTTTTAGTAGAGATGGGGTTTCACCATGTTAGCCAGGATGGTCTCCATCTCCTGACCTCGTGATCCACCCCTCTCTGTCTCCCAAAGTGCTGGGATTACAGGCATGAGCCACCACAACAGGCCCTCTTTTTCTGTTTAAACAGTGCTTCCATGAATGTCCTTGTATGTGCCTCCTTCTGTACTCAATGGTGTTTATCTGGTGCACATCGCCAATCAGTGCACTTGCTGGATTGAAGAATATGAGTGTTTTTACCACTCTTTCAGTAGGCTGGACCAGTTTAGACTTGCTCTACCAATGTAGATTTCCATCAGCAGTAAACAAAGACATTCCTGCCTGGCAGTCTTGAACTCCTGCTGTTATCGGTTAAATTTTTGCCGATACGTGAAAAGTAGTATCTTACTTTAACTTGCATTTTCCTGGTCCAATAGTGCACTAAATGCCTGAGTTCTGTATTTATTCTATTTGGATAGCTATTAGCCATTAAGTCCACTCATAGAGTTACTTTAAATGTTTTCCTTAGGCCGGGCGCGGTGGCTCAAGCCTGTAATCCCAGCACTTTGGGAGGCCGAGATGGGCGGATCACGAGGTCAGGAGATCGAGACCATCCTGGCTAACATGGTGAAACCCCATCTCTACTAAAAAATACAAAAAACTAGCCAGGCGAGGTGGCGGGCGCCTGTAGTCCCAGCTACTTAGGAGGCTGAGGCGAGAGAATGGCGTGAACCCAGGAGGCAGCGGAGCTTGCAGTGAGCTGAGATCCCGCTACTGCACTCCAGCCCAGGCGATACAGCGAGACTCCGTCTCAAAAAAAAAAAAAATGTTTTCCTTTAGTTTCCTCCCACATTTTCAAATAAAATTTAGAATTAGCTTGTCAAGTAAGTTAAATCATATTGTGATTTTTGAGATTGCATTGAATTTATAGATGTGTTAGATAGAACAAACTCACCATCTTCATACCAACTCTTCCATTCAGGAGCATGGTATATTTCCAGTTACTTGGGCCGTCATTCTTTTCAAAATAAATAAACAAACAAACTAACTAACTAACTAACCATATATTGGCTTATTCCTGGCAATTGTTCGTTTGAGATGGAGTCTCGTTTAGTTGCCCAGGCTGGAGTGCAGTGGCTTGCTCTCGGCTCACTGCAAGCTCCGCCTCCTGGGTTCACACCGTTCTCCTGCCTCAGCCTCCTGAGTAGCTGGGACTACAGGCACCCGCCACCTCGCCTGGCTAGTTTTTTGTATTTTTTAGTAGAGATGGGGTTTCACCATGTTAGCCAGGATGGTCTCGATCTCCTGACCTAGTGACCCGCCCGCCTCAGCCTCCCAAATTGCTGGGATTACAGGCATGAGCCACCGCGTCTGGCCTTTGTTTTTGAGATGAATCTCACTCTGTTCCCCAGGCTGGAGTGTAGTGTGGTATGATCTCGGCCCATTGCAACCTCTGTCTCCTGGGTTCAAGTGATTCTCCCACCCCAGCTTCCCAAATAGCTGGGATTACAGGCGTGCACCACCACATTGGCTAATTTTTGCATTTTTAGTAGAGATGGGGTTTCACTATGTTGGCCAGGCTGGTCTTGAACTCCTGACCTCACATGATGCACCTGCCTGAACCTCCCAAAATGCTGAAATTGCAGGTGTGAGCCACCACGCAGGCCATATTCCTAGTGATTTTGAACTAGTATCAGTTCCTAGTATTTTATTTTTATTTTTTTGAGACCAAGTCTCACCCTATTGCCCAGGCTGGAGTGCAGTGGCGAGATCTTGGCTCACTGCAACCTCTGCCTCCCAGGTTCAAGCAATTCTCGTCCCTCAGTCTCCCGAGTAGCTGGGATTACAGGTGCCCGCCACCATGCCCAGCTAATTTTTGAATTTTTAGTAGAGATGGGGTTTCACTGTGTTGACCAGGTTGGCCTTGAACGCCTGACCTCAAGTGATCCACCCACCTCAGCCTCCCAGAGTCTGGGATTAAAGTCATAAGCCACCGCGCCTGGCTCCTACTGTCTTTTCTAACTGGACGTTGATGGATGTAAAGGGGCTGAGGATTTTTATATTTAACATCTTGTGTGTGTCCACATTGCTGAACTCTCTTATTGTTCTAATGTAATTTTTAGTTGATTTTTAAAAATTTTCTTTTTTTCCTTTTCTTCCCCTCCTTGAGACAGTGTCTTGCTCTGTCACCCAGGCTGAGTGCAGTGGTATGATCATGGCTCACTGCATCCTTGACCTCCCAGGCTCAAGTGATCCTCCTGCCTCAGCCTCCCAAGTAGCTGGGACTACAGATATGTGCCACTATGCCCGGCTAATTTATTTTTATTTTTATTTTATGTATTTATTAATTTATTTGGAGTTTTGCTTTTGTTGCCCAGGCTGGAGTGCAATGGTGTGATCTTGGCTCATTGCAACCTCCGCCTCCTGAGTTCAAGCGATTCTTCTGCCTCAGCCTCCCGAGTAGCTGGGATTACAGGTGCCACTCCCGCCGCCACCACCATGCCTGCTAATTTTTTTTTGCATCTTTAGTAGAGATGGGGTTTCAACATGTTGGCCAGGTTGTTCTCGAACTCCTGACCTCAGGTAATCCACCTGCCTTGGCCTCCCAAAGTGCTGGGATTACAGGCCTGAGTTTTATGTTTTGTAGAGACAGAGTCTCACTATGTTGCCTAGGCTGATTTCGAACTGAATGCATACAGACCTGCCTTGGCCTCCCAAGGTGCTAGGATTACAGGTATGAGCTACCATGCCCGGCTGGATGTCTTGGATTTTCTATGAGGATGATGATGAAAACAACTTATCCATTAAAAAATTGTATTACACGTCAGTAGGTATAGAAAATCTCAATAAAATGATATATTCTTAGACATTTTAATGGATAAACATGCAAGTCTTTTCAAATCCATATTATTGCCACTCCTTTCAAATAACTGTTTGGAACACTGCCCTCCCGGATGAGTACCACACTATCTTATCTCCCTATTCCTTCATGTCACAAGGCCCCAAGGCAATTCTTGGAAAATGACTGCCTGTTTTTATATTTTTATAAAACAAATCCTGTAATTGTGATGTGCTAAGGAATAGAAGTATAATTTTTTTTTTTTTTTT
>NW_012116389.1:146363-146698 GCF_000951035.1 Colobus angolensis palliatus
TGTGTGTGTGTGTGTGTGTGTATACACATTTTCTTTACCATTCATCCATTAATGGACACATAGGTTGTTCATGTCTCAGTGGTTCTGAATAATGCTGCAACGAACACGGAAGTACAGATATCTCTTTGACATACTGATTTTATTTTCTTTGGAAACATATCCATGTTACAGGATTGCTGAATCATACGGTATTTCTATTTTTAATTTTTTTTAAGAAACTTCCATACTGTTTTCCGTGATGGTTGGACAAATTTACATTCCCATCAGCAGTGTACAAGGGTTCCATTTTCTCCACAACCTACATGTTATCTGTTGTCTTTTTTTTTTTTTTTTTT
>NW_012116389.1:147044-154987 GCF_000951035.1 Colobus angolensis palliatus
AAAAAAAAAAAAATAGAGAAAAATAAGAATAATCAAACGAGATATGATTAAAACAGACTCAGAAGAAGTCTGTTATCTGTCATGTAAGACTATACTAGAGTCAGGTTAGAATTTGGTGTCTTATTGCTATAAAGAGTTTGCTTTGGGCTGGGCGCGGTGGCTCACGCCTGTAATCTCAGCACTTTGGGAGGCTGAGGCGGGCGGGTCACGAGGTCGAGTTCAAGACCAGCCTGGCCAACATGGTGAAACCCCTTCTCTACTAAGAATACAAACATTAGCCGGGCGTGTTGGCGGGCGTCTGTAATCCCAGCTACTCAGGAGGCTGTGGCAGGAGAATTGCTTGAACCCGGGAGGCGGAGGTTGCAGTGAGCCGAGATCGCGTCACTGTACTCCAGCCTGGGCGACAGAGCAAGACTCCGTCTCGAGTGGGGGGAAGTTGGAATCAGTCTCAAGATCTCTGTTTTTATGTTAATGCTGGTCCGTAGTGCCTGAATTCCAAGAGCAGAATGAGGCAAGTCCGATCCCCTGCTTCCCATCATGGCCTGAACTAGATTGCCAGGTTTTCTTTGGAATGTTTTGGCGGAGAGGAGGGGTCCAGCTGGTTGGGAGACTTAGAATTTTATCTTTGGTTTACAGAACTGTCGCATGAATTGACTCAGTTAATCCACCGAATTTATAAATTACAAACTTTTACCATTCTCAATTGATAAATTGAGGCAACAATTTAAGTACAACTTGAGCAAGTCCATACAGAGTGGAGCCAGGAACGCAGACAATGAGACCCCATACCCCATGGTCTTAGGTCACAGTCATTAAGTGGGAGACAGGGGCTATACATTCATTAGAATGTTAAGTTAGGAATTAAGTAAATTAGGTAAGGAGTTAGGAATTAAGTTACGAATTAATTGTTAAATATGGAGGAATTTATCATGTAGTTGGGGGACTAAGACACAAGAGAAAATAATGAAAAACCAGGCGCGGCCGGGCGCGGTGGCTCACGCCTGCATTCCCAGCACCTTGGGAGGCCGAGGCGGGCGGACAGCTTGAGCTCAGGAGTTCGAGAACAGCCTGCACAACAGAGCAAGAACCCTGTTTCAAAAACAAAAGAAAAAAAAATAAAATTAAAAAACAAACCAGGCGCAGAGCGGTTGTGGAGAAGGGAAGCGAAGGGTGGGAGTTTGGTTTCGGGGGAACCATAGAGAAGGGCCAGCCTCCCCGCTTCCTAGAGAGGCTGTAGGGACCGACGGCCGGCTAGCTAGTGCTTCCGTCTTGGCCAGCTTGCGAGCGCTCGGGTTGAATTTCCCGGGTTTCCTCGACTCGACTACCTGTTCTGGAGGTCGGGCGTTGGGCCCTTGCAGAGATCGCCGAGGGGCGCGCGCGGTCGCCCGAGCCTGGGCCCAGTCCCCAGTCCTCAGAGACGCACTCGACCTTCCTGCTCCGAAGAGCTGGCCTGATGTCCTCGGGTCACGGTAGTCATGGGAAGGATGGGAGCCGTGGCTATAGGGTCTCCTGCTTCCCGGGGTGGAGTGTTCAGATCCCGGTTAGGTCTTCGGTCAGCATCACCTACTGGGACATTGAGCGTCTTACCCTTGTCACCCGGGGCTAGGTCACCACTTGCATTTTGTCCTGCAGCCTGTGGTTTGTTTAGGGGTCTCCGTTATATCCTACGTTCTCTCCAGAGACTTGTTTTGGTTTTTTGCCACGACGATCACTAGAAACATTCAGTCAATACAAACTACTTAGTAATGTATTCATAGTGGGGCCAAGAAGTTTTCTTTTTTTTTTTTAAACAGCCACGCATCCACTGCAGTTCTTGATTCTTGCTTTACAGATATTCTTTCTAGAGTCTCCAGTGTCACCGAGCAGATCTATAGGAGAATATGCAGAAGGAGCATTTGCAGCATCCCATGAATCAGTGGAGAGGGTGAATGAGAACAGCTAGTGTGCCAAGAATATCTGCAGTGCTAGTGGCAGAAGACAGAGGGGAAGAGGCGGCAAGTCTAGGAGACAAGACAGGATCAGTCTCATTGTGGTTCTCTCTTAGCTCATCAGGTTCTTACTTTTCCAAACCTAGAGGGCAGTGCATGAAGCCAGGAGTCATCAGCCATGCTCCAGACAGTGTGGTTCCAGGTGAGCAGAGCTTTCTTTCAGCTTTCCCTACTCAGAACAGATATGGAAGGTCAGTACAGGCCCAGTAGCCTGACTTGGCCAGTCCCATGCTTAGTTTTACATCCTTCAATAGACTATGTAAAAACAGTATGCGAGGGGAGTTGATGAACGAGAGTAGGTGAATTTTGGAGGGTTAGGTGGGTTGGAAAAGAAGGAATGAATTATCCTAGAAAATGGGAATCTGCATTCATGAGAACTGAAAGTGTGCCCTGGAGATGAGCAGCTTTTGAATCACAGAGGGCGCTTGTTAGGCAAAATGTCAGGCCTCCTCCCCAGATCTCCTGAATCAGAATCTACATTTTTACAAGATCTGGAAAATTAAAGGGCAGATTGAAATTTGAGGAGTGCTAGTCTGCGTAACAGTACACAAAGAAAAGCCATTTCTGAGGTTAAACAGACACTTCCAAGGGAGTAGTTTACCCTTCACACTACTCAGTTAAGGTACGGTGAAGCCAGAACTGGAAGCATTTGGAAAATATAGATTGATGAGGGAAGTGTATTTTTGGAGGAATGATGAGTTTGGAGCTGAAGCCAATGCCTTTAGCTCAGTGCAAAGACATCAGGCTAACCTCTGTGAGAGTCTATATCCTTTCTTGGCTACAAATTCATGTAGCATTGGGAGCACTTGTCCCTCCAGTTTTCTTAGTGGTAGATGATGGTTTTACTGGATTTTTCCCCAGTGTCCTAGATCATGTAATGAGAAAACTGAGTTTATCATGTAATGGATGTATCTTGTAACGAGAAAGCTCCATCCCAAGGACTTACAATGTGTGTGTCCTTCTTTTGGTGGATATTGGACCATCCACTTCTGTTGGAGCACTTCAGAGAAAATCCATTCCTACAAGTCGGGAAGTGTTCTGTGGGGGTATGCTGTGCTCTCCTGGTGCTTTGCCTGAAGTGCAGTAATCACTTAGGATTAGATTCCACAAAGAGGACCCCAAATGACAGTGGATTAAACAAGGTAAAGGCTTCTCTCTCATACAAAAGTGTCGAGAGTCAATCCAGGGCTAGTGTGGCAGCTCCTCTATTATCCTGCTCTCAGACTCTGTCTTTCTATTCTACCATCCTAGTAGTGTCTCACCTGCTCTAGGCCACTTTATTGTCCAAGGTGGCTGCTTGATCGCTAGCCATCATGTGTGCATTCCAGCTAGAAGAGGAGCTGCCAAAAAAAAAAAAATGGTGAACCTCTCTCTTTTAGGAACCTTCCCATAAGTCCCCAACAATATTTATACTTGCATTTCATTGGCTCCACTGGGTTGCCAGGGCTGAGCGCAACCTCAAGTAAAATTAGGATTCCAATACTAAGAAAGAAAGGGGCTACACACACACCTGTCAGTCTTTGCTACAATCTCTAAGAGGAACATTTGTCATTTAGAATCTTCTAGGAAGTTCCCCTAATCGCATCTGTGGTTGTAGTAAGTGCTGAGATTTATATGATATCATGTGCCAGGTGATATCTTAGTGCCTTACAGATAATAACTTATGCCATCCTTATAAGAGATGTATCAGATAATTACTATTATTATCCTGGTTTTACAAATGGGGGCAACTGAGGCACAGAAAGTTTAACTGTCTCATCCAAGGTTAACAGCTAATGAGTATTAGAGATACTCTTTGAACCTAGGGAGTCCAGCTTAGAGCAGGGTTTTTCAACCTTGGCATCATTTACATTTGGGCCAGATAATTCTTTGTTTGGGGGATGTCCTGTTCATTATAGGATGTTCAGAAATAGCCCTGGCCTACTATCTACTAGATGCCAGTAGCACTACCATTACCACCACACTGCAGTTTTGACAACTAAAAATGTCTCCAGACATTGCCACATATTTCCTGGGGGACAAAATTGCCCCCATGTTAAGAGCCACAGCTTTAACATCTGTGCCATTTGCCACTATGTTGTGCTGCCCCTGTAACCCACTTCCTAAAGAAGGGAGTCAATAGCCCCACTTAATGGAGAAAGAGTAAGTGCAAGTAAAGGACAGAAGAAGAATGATCACAGATAGAGAAGATCTGGAGAAGCTAAGTGTTTCCGAAAACAAGGAACCAAAGAATGTGCTGATAATTAGAGTGATGTTTCAGAGGTATGGAGAGGTAGAGCATAATGTGAAGAAAAGGGGAGATCCATATTCCCAGCTGTTGACTCTGAAGGAAGTAAGACAAGAGTATTAACAGATGTATTTATTCTGCAGTGTCCAGGAAGGTACCCCCTAGCTACATGTGCCTATTTAAATTAAAATCAATTAAAGTTCCTCAGTCATGCCAGCCACATTTGAACTTTCTGGCTAAGGGGCAATCTGATTACTGTATAGTTACTGTTTTCATCTTGTAACTAATACGCAATCTATGAGGAGACATTTAAGATCGTGCAAATATTCTGCTTCTCATGAAAATTTCCTCCTAGATATAGCATCCATGATGATTTTTGACCAAACCAATCTTTACAATGATGATTGCAAATCTTCTAGTACTTCTTCTTTTATTTATTTATTTATTTATTTATTTTTTCATTGAGACGGAGTCTTGCTCTGTCTGTCGCCCAGGCTGGAGTGCAGTGGTGCGATCTTGGCTCACTGCAAGCTCCACCCCCTGAGTTCACGCCTTTCTCCTGCCTCAGCCTCCCGAGTAGTTAGGACTACAGGTACCCACCACCATGCCCGGCTAATTTTTTGTATATTTTTAGTAGAGACGGGGTTTCACTGTGTTAGCCAGGAGGATCTTGATCTCCTGACCTTGCGATCTGCCCACCTCGGCCTCCCAAAGTGCTGGAATTACAAGCGTGAGCCACGCGACCAGTCCAAATCTTCTAGTACTTCTATGTTATATTTCTTCACTCAGAAGAGACTTAAGTACAAAGAGAAGGTTGTTGACATGATGAACTGAGAAAGACTACAGTGTGAGTCAGAAAGAGATGTTATAGTGGGACTAATTCATATAAAAGTGGTCAGTTCATTTTGAACTTTTTGCTTCCTTATACAACCTTGTAATAAATATTCAGAGAGGACTCCTTTTAGTCTATTTCAAAGTGCTTAATATTGCTGATTCCCATCATCTGAAAATGGACATAATAATTCTTATTTCACAGATGTGCTATAATGATTAAGCAAATTGATATAAAAGTACCTGACACGAAGCTCTAAACAACCTGTGATGGTTTCCTTCTTCCCTGAGAAGCTGGAGGTGGTTTTAGTGGGAAGCAGAAAGAGAGAGACACATAGTGAAGAGGACAGCATTGGCAGGTCAGACAGAGCTTAGGTGATCAGTGGGCAGATCTCTGCAAAAGGATGGGAGATTGCCATCCTGTCCTGGAGTGAAGTGTGTTAGGAGACAAAGAAGTAACATTGCACATCACCTTCAAGGGAGAACTATTAATAGCTTCTGATAAGGCAAGATGATTGAAAGGGGAGAAATATCCAGGATGAAAGGAACTTTATCCCCATGAAATCACTCCTCTGTCTGTAGCAGAAAATCTAGAGGAGGAAGACCAGAAAGAAGCTGAGTGGAGGGCCCTGATAGGTGCTTCGGGATGGATGGAGGCACTGTGAAAGACGATTACCTGCTGTGGTCGATTTAGAAAGCATGCCAGAAAAATATACCTGGCCTGTGGAACCAGACATAGGTTGATGTGATCACCAGGCAGAAAACAGCAGGTGCTAGGCTCTGTGCTTAGGATGGTAATATTAGGGCCCCAGAGGTATGCACATGGAAAGTTGGAATGCTGGCCTGGGGCTGCCCCTGCTGGGGTCCTGTGTGGCTCTCCTTGCCAGTACAAACCTTCCATGGGGCTCAGTGCCATGAATTCCAGTAAATTTATCCCTTTCCTAGAATTCAGGCCTCTCCCTCTGTTCTTGTGCAGGGCTTGAGCAGGAACCTGTTGTTTCAGGAGCCAGTGACCTTTGAGGATGTGGCTGTGTACTTCACCCAGAATGAATGGGCCAGCCTGCACCCTACGCAGAGGGCACTGTACAGGGAGGTGATGCTGGAGAATTATGCAAATGTGACTTCCTTGTGTAAGTCCTTCCTCTCTGAAACTCAGCTTCTGCCCTTGGGGGCTCTTAAATTCCTCCTTAGCAGATCTAGGATCTCTTAATACCATCAGAACTGATGCCCTATGGGCTGAGCTCCCTAATCCCCAGTGCCAGGAGTAGCTGGATGGAGAAAGAGCTGGGTTCCCTGTGATGTTTAACAGGACTTTTATCTTCCCTGATTCCTAATGGAGACCCAACTGCAGGGGGCTTTCCTCTGGGTAGAGAGAGAACTGAGAAGGTTCCTGGTGCACTGCCTTCATTCCTTCCATCTTCCAGTTCCCTGGAGGTGATCTTGGCCCTATTGCCTATGTGTGAGTCCTCTAGGGCCCTTGTGTATACACCCCCCAGTGACTGTAGGAGCTTTCTGTCCTCTTAGAGGCCAGAGTAAGCTTCAAGCCCTTCATTAGATTCTGCAGATTCACTCCTCCCTGACTTCACTTAGTCTCCTGAGCCATTCTCTTCTATTTTCACCTGGCAAAGCAGAAAGTAGTCTGAGGGAGGTCAGTGGTGATTCTCCTCAGCTTCCTGTTTTTCTTTCTCCTCTAGCAGCATTTCCATTCCCCAAACCAGATCTGATATTCCAGCTGGAGCAAGGAGAAGCAGCATGGGGCCCAGATCCCTGGACACTTGCTGGGGGAGAGGCCCTGAGAGGCATGTGCACAGGTGAGCAGGAAAGCCCACCATCCTCCTTTCCAGCTTTGCCTCCTCCTTTCTTTTAACAATTTAGCATGAAAAAGGGTTTTTCCTTGTCATATGATGGTTGTGGGGATTAAAATAGTCACTCTTATTCAAAGAAGTGTTGCTTACCAGAACTTCATCTCCAAACTAGGAAAGACCACTCCCACCATTTTATTTCTGCCATTTTTCTTTGTAAAGCTAAAGGATTTCAGGCTGGATGTGGTGGCTTACACCTATATCACAGCACTTTGGGAGGCCAAGGTGGGAGGGTGCTTGAGGCCAAGAGTTCAAGACCAGCCTGAGCAACATAGGAATACCCTGTCACTACAATAAAAAAATAAATTAGCTGGGCATGGTGGCATGTGCCTGTAGTGCCAGCTACTCAGGAGGTTGGGGCTGGAAGATCCCTTGAGCCAGGAGTTTGAGGTTGCAGTGAGCTAGGATCACATCATTCCATTCCAGCCTGAGTGACAGAGTGAGACCCTATCTCTTAAAAAAAAAAAAAAAAAGATTTCAAACAGGCTTCTGTTGGTTGGTCAGCTCAGGAATATAAACACAATCTAGTAAGAACTTGGTTTTTGTTTTGTTTTGTTTTTGAGATAGAGTCTTGCTCTGTTGCCCGGGCTGGAGTGCAGTGGCACGATCATGGCTCACCACAACTTTCGCCTCCTGGATTCAAGTGTTTCTCCTGCCTCAGCCTCCTGAGTAGCTGGGACTACATGCGCGCGCCTCCATGCCTGGCTAATGTTTTAGAAGAGATGGGGTTTCACTGTGTAGGCCAGGCTGGTGTTGAACTCCTGACCTCATGATCCATGCCACCCCCGCCCCGGCCTCCCAAAGTGCTGGGATTACAGTGTGAGGCACCACGCCTGGCCAAGAACTTGGTTTTTAAAAAATTTATGTATTTGTTTGTTTATTTTTTGAGATAGAGTTTCACTCTTGTTACCCAGGCTGGAGTGCAATGGCGTGATCTTCACTCACCACTACCTCCGCCTCCCAGGTTCAAGCAATTCTCCTGCCTCAGCCTTCCAAGTAGCTGGAATTATAGGCATGCGTCACTACACCCAGCTA
>NW_012116389.1:155037-165113 GCF_000951035.1 Colobus angolensis palliatus
CTTGGTTTTTAAAAAATTTATGTATTTGTTTGTTTATTTTTTGAGATAGAGTTTCACTCTTGTTACCCAGGCTGGAGTGCAATGGCATGATCTTCACTCACCACTACCTCCGCCTCCCAGGTTCAAGCAATTCTTCTGCCTCAGCCTTCCAAGTAGCTGGAATTATAGGCATGCGTCACTACACCCAGCTAATTTTGTGTTTTTAGTAAAGACGAGGTGTCTCCATGTTGGTCAGGCTGGTCTCGAACTCCCGACCTCAGGTGATCCGCCTGCCTTGGCCTCCCAAAGTGCTGGGATTACAGGTGTGAGCCACTGCACTTGGCCTATTTATTTATTTTTTGAGACAGAGTTGCTCTGAAAGCTGAAGTGCAGTGCACTATTTTGGCTCACTGCAACCCCTGCCTCGCAGGTTCAAGCAATTCTCCTGCCTCAGCCTCCCAAGTAGCTGGGATTACAGGCACCTGCCACCACGCCCGGGTAATTTTTCTAATTTTAATAGAGACAGGGTTTCACCATGTTGCCCAGGTTGGTCTTGAACTCCTGACCTTAGTGATTCTCCCACCTCAGCCTCCCCAGGTGCTGGGATTACAGGTGTGAGCCACCACACCTGGCTAGAACTTGTTTTTATAAGAACGTTTTGTGTGTGTGTATAAAACTATATATGTAAATGGAATTTTTCTAAATTCCTAAACACTGAATTTTACATTAGCTTTTGAAAGAAAGCTTGTTTATGTATTGGGAATGAATGGTTTTCTTTTTTGAAAGATACTGAATTGAGATAAATGTAAAGACTAATCAGAGATTTGGTATATAGCCTTCCTCATTCTGTGGGCTCTGTTATCATATTCTGTCAATCTTTTATGCTATTCAGAGCCTCTGTAAGGCAAATGCTCCTTTCTAATCCCCCCACTTTGCCTTAATCAATGCCTTAAATTGACTTCAGCGTTTCAGATCATCTAGAGGCTTTCCCAGTATCCTGCCTGCAGTTGTTAGTGTTGCCCCTTGCCACAGGTGCACATTGTCTATTTAGCCTGCCAGATGAATCACATGAGCACCTGAAGTGTGCCTAGTGCAACTGAAGAACTGAGTTTTTAATTTTATTCCATTTTAATTAATTTACACTTAAATAGCCACATGTGGCTAGTGGCCACCTTTTGGGAAAGTGCAGCCTTAAACAATGAAAAGAGCAGCCTCAATCTGTCTTTTGTAGTTTATAGATTAGTAAATTTCAAATTCTGGTATGTATCAGAATTACTTGCAGAACTTGTTAAAACACAGATTGCCAGATGCCACCTCCAGAGATTCGAATTCAGTAGACTGGTGTAGGGCTGAGAATTTGCATTTCTTTTTCTTTTTTTTCAAGATAGGGTCTTGTTATTTTGCCTAGGCTGGTCTCAAATTCCTGGGCTCAAGTAATTCTTTCACCTCTGCCTCCTAATTAGGTGGGACTACTGGCACACACCACCAAACCCAGCCCCATTAATTTGCATATCTAACAAGTTCCCAGATGATAGTGGTCCAGGGACCACCATTTGAGACCACTGTTCTTGAAAATCTAGAACCGTATTTAACTCTGGGTTGCAACTCATCAATGAGTTGTTACCAGCTTTTAAAACTTAGACTACACTGTATTAGGTGTAAATAAAGACTAAAGTAGTATAAAGTCTATTGTGAATGCATCTTTTTTTTTTTTGGAGACACAGTCTCATTCTCTCCCCCAGGCTGGAGTGGAGTGGCATGATGTTGGCTCACTACAATCTCTGCCTCCCGGGCTCAAGCGATTCTCATGCTTCAGCCTCATGAGTAGCTGGGATTACAGGTGCCCGACACCACACCCGGCTACTTTTTTGCATTTTTAGTAGAGACGGGGTTTTACCATGTTGGCCGGGCTGATCTAGAACTCCTGACCTCAGGAGATCCACCTGCCTTGTCCTCCCAAAGTGCTGGGATTACAGGCATGAGCCACTGCGCCCGGCGTGAATACATCACTCTTAATAAGGACGTTGTTTTGTTTCGGTTTCAGCTGTGTGTGTGTGTAAGCATGTCTGTATTGTTTTAGGATCCAAAATGTGAGTCATGGTCAACAAGGCTTGAAAAACACTAAGATGAAAGTTTCATTTGTCAGATCTTTGGTGCTTGACATGGCAAAAAAGATTTCTATGTTGTGGTGCTACCAGTGAAAGCATGATCCCCATGCCCCCGATCCAATTGCCATCTCCTTTATGGGTAGGTTCTTGGCTGAACCTGTCTTTTTTCCTTTCAAAGGTCAGTCTCCCAAAGGACAGCACTTGGGTTTTTAAATTGTGGTCTTCTCATGAACCCTTTGTAAACAGCAGTGTTACAAACTGCTTTCTGTCCAGCCATGCTTGTGATAGAGAACTAGAGAACATTTCTTTAAAAATTACAGAATATTTTAAAGTATTTTGACAGTTTTTATTGGACTTTGAGATCCCCTGTTGTAGACAGTACCTCCCAGCCCTCTGGATACTATGTGGTACTACAGCTGCCTACCCATCTTTCTCTTCTCTGGTTTAGAGATTGCTTTTCTCACTTTTGGCTTCCTCTATTTTTCTTTATTGCTTCCCCTTCCTGCAACTTCACCCCATTCCCATTTTTCTTTAACCATTTGCTTCCATCAATAGCTTCTGCCATCCACACTGTTTTTGTTTTTTGTCATCCATATGGGATTGCTTACCTTCTTAACCTCCAGTTTGTTTACTTTCCCTTTGAGGTACCATCAGGTGGCTATGTCTGTCTCAAAAAATTCATGTGTCTAGTGGGTGTGGTGGCTCACACCTGTAATCCAAGCACTTTGGGAGGCTGAGGTGGGTGGATCACCTGAGGTCAGGAATTCAAGACCAGCCTGACCAACATGGAGAAATGCTGTCTCTACGAAAAATACAAAAAATTAGTCGGGCATGCTAGTGCATGCCTGTAATCCCAGCTACTTGGGAGGCTGAGGTAGGATAATCGCTTGAAACTGGGAGGCAGAGGTTGTGGTGAGCCAAGATCATGCCATTGCACTCCAGCCTGGGCAACAAGAGTGAAACTCCATCTCAAAAAAAAAAAAAAAAAAAAAAAATCATGTGTCTAGGGCAGGTTGATACTGATTAATCCCTTTCCCTTCTGGCATAAATCAGGGACTCTTGTGTTTTCTTTTTATCATGCTAGGTGGTAAAACCAAGACTAAGAATGAGGAACAAACTGCACAGCTAAACATTTCTAAAGAATCAGAGTCCCACAGATTGATAGCGGAGGGACTGCTGATGGACATTCCCCAGCACCCTGACTTCAAGGACAGGTTAGAGAAGTCACAACATGATACAAGGAAGAAAACAAAGATAGGGGATTGCACAGATTTGACAGTCCAGGATCATAAATCTTCCACCATTGAAAGGGAGGAGATAGCCAGGAAATTGGAAGAAAGTAGTGTCAGCACACATCTCATTACAAAGCAAGACTTTGCCAAAGAACAGGTGTTTTATAAATGTGGTGAGTGTGGCAGTTACTACAACCCACATTCACACTTTCACCAGCATCAGAGAATTCACACTAATGAGAGGCCCTACACATGCAAAGAATGTGGGAAAACCTTCAGATATAACTCAAAACTGTCATGGCATCAGAAAATCCACACTGGAGAGAAACCATACTCATGTGAGGAATGTGGACAAGCGTTTGGTCAAAATTCCCACCTTTTTCAGCATCAGAAGCTCCATGGTGGACAGAGGCCCTATGAATGTACTGACTGTGGGAAAACTTTCAGCTATAATTCAAAACTGATTCAGCATCAGAGAATCCATACTGGGGAGAAGCCCTTTAAATGTAAGGAATGTGGGAAAGTCTTCAGGTGTAGCTATGACTGCATCATCCATGAACGAATTCACACTGGGGAGAAGCCCTATGAATGTAAGGAGTGTGAGAAGAGTTTGAGTTCTAATCCAATTCTGATTCAGCATCAGAGAATCCACACTGGGGAGAAACCTTATGAATGTAAAGAGTGTGGCAAGGCCTTCCACCGCAGTTCGGTATTTCTTCAGCACAAGAGTTTCCACACTGGGGAACAACTCTACAAATGTAATGAATGTTGGAAAACTTTCAGTTGTAGCTCCCACTTCGTAGTGCATCAGAGAATCCACACTGGGGAGAAACCCTATGAATGCCAGGAATGTGGGAAGACATTCAGTCAGAAGATCACTGTGGTTCAGCATCAGCGAGTTCACACTGGGGAGAAACCTTATGAGTGTAAGGAGTGCGGGAAAGCCTTCAGATGGAATGCAAGTTTCATTCAGCATCAGAAGTGGCATCCTAGAAAGAAACTCATCAATGGAACAGGGCTATCTGCAGTTAAGCCCTACTTCCCCTCCGCTGTCCTCTCTCCTCTGCCTCCCCAACATATCTGCTCTATCCCAGCCCCACCAGGGCCTTCCTTATCTTCTTCACATGCAGTGGTACTTCCTCCCTTTTTGCCTTTCTTCCTGCTGCTTCCCTCATCTGACAAGGCCAGTCCTTCGCCTGTCCAAATAGTACATTTCTTTCAGGATCTCACTTCTTCTGGGAAGTCATCCCCTCATAGCCCGAATCCTTTGTCTCACTCCCTGTAAGCCCCCTTATGTTCTCAACATCAATTGCACCTCAAGTTAGGGATTCCACTGGTCTCTTGATTGTGTCTACTGATATTCCTCTGGCCTTGTGTTGTATAAGTTGTTACTGTTTTCCTAACTTCATTTTAAGTTCTCACACTTAAGGACCATGTTTGATTAGTTTATTTTATCCCCCAGGTAGGAAATGGTAGCACTTAATTCCTTATCATGTCCACATTTGGGCTGTATTATCAGTCTGCATCTTCTGGGGCTACTGGAGTTGGAAAAATTTGCAGAACATTTTGGGGTTTAGGGCATATGGCATTATGATTATGATGAGATGGGGTATTATAATTAGAGACTAGGAGAAATGCAAAGCCTATGGGAGAAGATAATCAGATAAAGTTTCCAATGATTGCTTTCAGGAGTTTTTTTGTTTGTTTGTTTGTTTCTTTTTTGAGCCAGAGTTTCACTCTTGTCACCCAGGCTGGAGTGCAATGGTGCGATCTTGGCTCACTGCAACCTCCGCCTCCAGGGTTCAAGTGATTCTCATGCCTCAGCCTCCTGAGTAGCTGGGACCACAGGCATGCACCACCACACCCAGCTAATTTTGTATTTTTAGTAGAGACAGAGTTTCACCATGTTGGCCAGGCTGGTCTCAAAATCCTGACTTCAGGTGATCCACCCACCTCAGTCTCCCAAAGTGCTGGGATTACAGGCATGAGCCACTGCATCCAGCCTGCTTTCAGGATTTAAGGAGGGCCATTTGGTGGACCAGTGGCAAGGCTCACTGAAAGAATTAAAAACTTGAAATTTTTTATTACCTTGGTAGCATAAAAAATTATGAGGGTCCTGTTTACGCAAGAAGAAAATGAAGTGATGAGTTGGCATTGATAGCAATAATGTAAAATTATGTCTTTGAGCTTTATTGGAAGGGGACGTGGTTTTTCAGTTTGGGTTCCTTCTTTATTTTCTTTTTACATTTTCCTTTTTTTTTAGAGACAGGGTCTTGCTCTGTCACCCAGGCTGGAGTGCAGTGGTGTGATCATAGATCACTGCAGTGTTGACCTTTGGGGCTCAAGCAATCGTCCCACCTCAGCTTCCCAAGAAGCTGGGAGGTAGTGCAGCCTCCCAGCTTCTCAGAGGGCTGATATGGGAGGATTGCTTGAGCCCTGGGGGCATACACCACCACACCCAGCTTATTTTTGTATTTTTTGTAGAGACAGGGTTTTGCCATGTTGCCCAGGCTGGTCTCAAACTCCTGGACTCAAGTGATCCTCCCACTTCAGCCTCCCAAAGTGCTGGGATTACAGGCATGAGCCACCAGTTCCAGCCTCTATTTCATATCTGTTGAATTTCAGTACCCACTCATATATGTAGGTACGAAAAGTGACTTGGACTTGTACCCTTTAGAGTAGATGCCTGAGTATAGTAATTGCTAAAGCTATACACGGACTGAACTTGTTGGCATCACACTGGTGAGCACCAGAGGCAAAGAGAAGAGAAACCTGGCCGGGCGCGGTGGCTCAAGCCTGTAATCCCAGCACTTTGGGAGGCCGAGACGGGCGGATCACGAGGTCAGGAGATCGAGACCATCCTAGCTAACACGGTGAAACCCCGTCTCTACTAAAAATACAAAAACTAGCCGGGCGAGGTGGCGGGCGCCTGTAGTCCCAGCTACTTGGGAGGCTGAGGCAGGAGAATGGCGTAAACCCGGGAGGCGGAGCTTGCAGTGAGCTGAGATCCGGCCACTGCACTCCAGTCCGGGCGACAGAGCGAGACTCCGCCTCAAAAAAAAAAAAAAAAAAAAAAGAGAAGAGAAACCTGACCATGACTTTCTGTAGTTCCTCAGAAGTGAGTCCATTCCTGATGAGTTACTATGCAGGCCCTTGGATATGTTCTCACACCTACTCCAGATTTCCCTATGATTAAATCTGAATTTTATTGGTGGCAGTTTAAAGTTAAATTTATAAAGAACTGTTTTGGTGACACCAAGAAATTTTTTCTGTGGTTTAAGTTTTAAGTTTCAATGTGTTTTGTTTTGTTTTGTTTTTTGGTTGGGTTTTAGACTTACTTGGGACCAGTTACCCCTTTTTTCTTGCCTGTTTCCCCCATTGGAATGGGAATGTCTATCTTATGCCCATTTCACCATTGTATTTTGGAAGCAGATAACTTGTTTTGACTTCACAGGTTTACAGCTGGAGAGAGATTGCTATGGTTTGAATATCCCCAGTAAAATTCATGTTGAAACTTAATCCCCATTTTAACAGTACTGGGTGGGGGGTCTTTAAGAGTGATTAGAATTAGATAAGTTCATCAGGGTGGAGCCTCTATGATAGGACTGGTGGCTTTATGAGGAGAGGAAGAGCAATGTGAACTGGGACACATGCTTGCTCTGTCTTGCCTTTTGATGCTTCCTGCCATGTCATGATGCAGCAAGTAAGCCCTCACCAGATGCCTGCACTTTATATTGGATTTCTCAGCCTTCAGAACTGTGAACTAAATAAACCTCTATTCTGTATAAATTACCCAGTATATGGTATTCAGTTAGAGTCACACAAAATGTAACAAGACAGAATATTGGTAGTCGTAAGTAGGTTTGCTGCTCTGACATTTACATAAAAATGTAGAAGTGGCTTTGGAACTGAGTAATGGGTAGAGGCTTGAAAAATTTGGAAGATCAGGTCAGACAAAGCCTTTATTATCTAATGGAGCATTAAGGGTGATTTTGGCCAAGGCTTAGAAGAGAAGACTAGGGAAAGTCTGAAACTTCTTAGAGATTACAGTTGGTCCTTGAACAACTTGGGTTTCAACTGTGTGGGTTCACTTACGAACTTTCTTCTGCCTCTGCCACCCCTGAGATGGCAAGACCAGTCCCCCTCCCCTCCCCTTCTCAGCCTGCTTAACATGAAATGACAAGGATAAAGACCTTTATGATGATCCATATAATGTAGTGAATTATATTTACTAAATATAATTTCTCTTATGATTTTCTTAATATTTTCTCTAGCTTTATTATAAGAATATAGTATCTAACATGCATAACATAAAAAATATGTGTTAACGACTATATTTCAGTAAGGCTTCTGGTCAACAGTAGACTATTAGTAGTTACATTTTTGGGGAGTTAAAAGTTATACATGGCATGGAAGTTGGTGCCCATAACCCCTGAGTTGTTCCAGGGTCAGCTGTACTCAGGTGATCATGACAAGAATGTTGATATAAATATGGACAGTAAAGGCCATTCTGATGAGGTCTCAGATGGAACTGAATAAAATGGTATTGGAAACTGGAGCAAAGGCCATCCTTGTTATAAAGTAGCAAAGAACTTGGCTGAGCTGTGTCTGTGTCAGGCTTTATGGAAGGCAGAATTTAAGAGTTGAAATAGAATATCTGATGGAAGAAATGTCTAAGCAGCAAAAGCATATAGGCTATTGCATGGCTAGTTTGAACTGCTTACAGTAAAATAAGAGGGAAGAGATGATTTAAAGACAACTTATACTTGAAAGGGGAGTGGAGTAGAAAGATTTGGAAAACTCACAGTCTAGAAGACTGCCACCCACACCCCCAAACTATAGAGCTACCAATGTGCACTGCCAGCCTGGGAGAGCTGTGGTCATGAGACTCCAACCTCAGAGAGTTGAAATGTGGACCCAGCCCAGCAAAGACATAGGGGTGGGGCTGCCTGAGGCTTTGGAGGCCCAAACTTCTGAGTGTGTCCAGAAGATTGCACATGGACTGAAAGAGCATTCTGAAGTTTTAAGATTTAATGTTTTTTGTTTTGTTTTGGTTTGTTTTTTGTTTGGGTTTTAGACTTACTTGGGACCAGTTACCCCTTTTTTCTTGCCTGTTTCCCCCATTGGAATGGGAATATCTATCTTATGCCCATTTCACCATTGTATTTTGGAAGTAGGTAACTTGTTTTGACTGCACAGGTTTATAGCTGGAGAGAAGTCACTTCAGGAGGAATCATCCCTTGAGTTATGCCCGTATCTGATTCAGATGACACTCTGGACTGTTTGAGTTGATAGCTAAGTGAATTAAGACTTTTGGGCCAGTAGGATGGAATGAATATATTTTATTTGTGAGAAGGTCATGAGTTTGGGGTAGTTGCCAGGGGCAGAATGCTAGGGTTTAAATGTCCCCACCAAAACGCATGTTGAAACTTAATCCCCGCCTAACACGGTGGCTCACGCCTGTATTCCCAACACTTTGGGAGGTCAGGAGTTTGAGACCAGCCTGGCCAATGTGGTGAAACTCCATCTCTACTAAAAATACAAAAATTAGCCAGGTGTGATAGCAGGTACCTGTAATCCCAGCTACTCAGGAGGCTGATGCAGGAGAATTGCTTAAACCCAGGAGGCAGGGGTTACAGTGAGCTGAGATCATGCCACTGCACTCCAACCTGGGTGACAGAGTAAGACTGTGTCTCAAAAAAGAAAGAAAGAAAGAAACTTAATCCCCATTGTAACAGTATTAAGAGATGATTAGAACTAGACTCAGTCATCAGCTTGGGGCCCCCATGATGGTACTGATGGCTTTATAAGAAGAGGAAGGGAGACCTGAGCTGACATGCATGCTCTTGCCCTCTTGCTTTCTGTCATGTTATGACACAGTAAGAAGGCCAGATATGGCTCCTTCACAGTTCCCAGCTCTGGGAACCATGAGCTAAATAAACTTCTTTTCTTTATAAATTACCCAATCTGTGATACTCTGTTACAGCAACAGAAAACAGACTGACACTGATCTTACCAGACATTATGATCTCACTGGTTTGGCCTACTGCCTAGAGACTAACCCGTCTCAGAATCACTGCTTCAGGACAGTATAACGACATACATAGGTTTATTTATTGATTTATTATTTTTTGAGACAAAGTTTCACTCTTGTTGCCCAGGCTGGAGTGCAATGACGTGATCTCAGCTCGCCACAACCTTCGCCTCCCAGGTTCAAGCAATTCTCCTGCCTCAGCCTCCCAAGTAGCTGGGACTACAGGCATACGCCACCAGGCCCAGCTAATTTTGTATTTTTAGTAGAGATAGGGTTTTTCCATGTTGGTCAGGCTGGACTCAAACTCCTGACTTCAGGTGAACTGCCTGCCTCAGCCTCCCAAAGTGCTGGCATTACAGGCATGAGCCACTGCACCCTGCCACAAAGGTTTTTTTTTTCAAAAAATGAAGTGGGAATACGATACTAAGAAAATCGCTTTTATTTTGTGTTAATGTTAAAAAAAAAAAACTATGAAAAATATTTCAGAGATGTTTAACCTGAGCCAATGTGAGTGACCATGGCCTGCAGAAAACACAAACCCAGGAAACCTTGGGTAAGTAGTCCTGAGGCAGTCAGAATGTAATTCTGTTTTATACATTTCAGGGAAGCAGAAGTTACACAAAAAACCATCAATCAGGCCGGGCGCGGTGGCTCAAGCCTGTAATCCCAGCACTTTGGGAGGCCGAGACGGGTGGATCACGAGGTCAGGAGATCGAGACCATC
>NW_012116389.1:165618-166143 GCF_000951035.1 Colobus angolensis palliatus
AAAGTGTGGTCTAAGAACTTTGAGTTACCAGAAAGGAATGTTTAAGGAAGTTTGTAGCCAGGTGTGGTGGCTCACACCTGTAATCCCAATACTTTGGGAGGCCAAGGTAGGAGTGTTACTTGAAATCAGGAGTTCAAGACCAGCCTGGGCAACACAGCAAAACCGTGTTTCTACTAAAAATAATTTTTAAAAATTTAATTTAAAAAAGATAAGTATGCTAAGCATCATGTGATGCTATGCTGGAGTTGAGTTGTGAGACCAAGCCACTCTCTCTCTCTATATAGATAGATAAGTAGATAGAGATATAGATATATAGGCTGGGTGCAGTGGCTCACGCCTGTAATCCCAGCACTTTGGGAGGCCAAGGCAGGTAGATCACCTGAGTTCAGCAGTTTGAGACCAGCCTGGCCAATATGGTAAAACCCCATCTCTACTAAAAATGCAAAAATTAGGTGGGCATGGTGGTGGGTGCCTGTAATCCCAGCTACTTGGGAGGCTGAGGCAGGAGAATCGCTTGAACCCAGG
>NW_012116389.1:166298-169822 GCF_000951035.1 Colobus angolensis palliatus
ATATATCTATATATATAGATATAGATATACAGATATACTCTGTGTGTGTGTATATATATATAGATACATATTTGTGTGTGTGTGTGTGTACATATATACACATATATATTTGACTGGCCTGCTGACATGACTCTCCAGGCTTCTTAAGGAGTTTGAGTAAAGAGAAAAATGTTAACACCATAAAATTATGTATGCAAGAGAGGGCATAGAGAGATTTTGGTTTTGGTTTGGGTCAGGTTTATTGAGATATGCTTTACATAAAGTAGAATTCACCCTTTTTAAGGTATGCAGTTTGATGACTTTTGATAAATGAATGCAAATGTATAAGCAAGAGAAAATT
The DNA here is from genome assembly GCF_000951035.1 of Colobus angolensis palliatus. Classification (NCBI taxonomy): domain Eukaryota; kingdom Metazoa; phylum Chordata; class Mammalia; order Primates; family Cercopithecidae; genus Colobus; species Colobus angolensis. Next base: position 166,639 of record NW_012116389.1, read on the forward strand.
TCCACCACCCCAAAAAGTTACCTTGGCATAGGGAGAAATTAAATGGTTGGTGAGATGTTGGGGAATTTATTTTCATTCCTTGATAAGGTTTGTACAATACATAGAGTTTAGGAGAAGAAAAATCAAAAACCAAATTTGATTTCCCAGCTATAGTCAGATCTTGCAGAATATGCAAAGAACCCAGAATTACTGCTAAGTAAAGCAGTCAAAATGGACACAGACACATATACAGAATTTTAGTTCTATTTACTGCTCCAAAGCACCATTAAACAGAAAGGGCCTTAGGGGTTCTGGGAGGATGATAGCAAGGAAGAGGGAATGAGAGACTTCTCAACTAGCCAGGCTTCAGAAAAGAGGAGCTTCTAAGTATGGTTTAGAAGATAGGAAATTGTAAGAGGAGAAGAAAGCAAGGAGTGTAGGGAAAAATAAATGGATCTGCCCTAGTTTTCATAGCCAAGAGATTTATGGATTTGACTGGTGAAGTTTATTTTCTCATTTATTTTTTTCTTTATTCATTGAACAGCTATTTAGAGGGGTTCCCCCCCACCACTGCATTGTTACACAAACGTTATTACACAGCTTCTACAGTACTTATAGTAGGTGCTGAAAATAGATGAATAATGTGTCATTCTTTTTAATTCAGGTATTAATGATGCCCAGTTTTCTGGTACTTAATAGATACTCAGGCGTTTTCTGATAGGGGCCATGAGTTTCACAGTGGGAATAGATGTGTAAAAATAAACTCATTATCACTTAGATTCCAACATAGTGTTCTTCCAAGGAGTTTCTATTTCTTCTTCTTCTTCTTTTTTTTTTTGAGATGGAATTTCACTCTGTTACCCAGGCTGGAGTGCCGTGGCGTGATCTCGGCTCACTGCGACCTCTGCCTCACGGGTTCAAGCAATTCTCCTGCCTCGGTCTCCTGAGTAGCTGGGATTACAGGCATGAGTCACCACGTCTGGCTAATTTTTGTATTTTTACTAGAGACGGGGGTTTCACTATGTTTGCCAGGCTGGTCTTGAACTCCTGACCTCAGGTGATCCATCTGCCTCGGCCTCCCAAAGTGCTGGGATTACAGGCATGAGCCATTGCACCTGGCCTTCTATTTCTTCGGAAACTGAAATGGTTATATCTAAACATACTGACTTTTCCCCCTGTGATACTGTAATACAGTAAGAAAGAGATATTTGTCTTTTTCCCCAGTTTCTGGCATAAAGCTGCTAAAATCCTTGTAATTTCCTAGTGATAAGAGCATCTTTTTTTTTTTTTTTTAATAATATGCAGTCTTAGTTCTTGGCACGTGAGCTTCTGAGACCTTTACAACTTCCAGAGTAATGTGTCTTTTGTATGCTAATGAGATGACTGGTAGCTGAGGTCCCTGAGATAGCTTAGGGATGGGGTCTGATGGCAGAAAGATCAAGGACTAATTAGAGGGCTGGAACATTCAACCCCAACCTCCAACCTCTGGGAAGGGGAGAGGGGCTGAAGGCTGAGCTAATTATCAATGGCTAATAATGTAATCAGTCATCCCTATGTAATGAAACTTCCATATGAACCCTAAACAAGGGAGTTCAGAGAGCTTCCAGGTTTGTGAACACATGCAGGTGCTTGGAGGGTGGTGCATGGAAGGTCCATGCCCCTCCCTCCATACCTTGCCCTTTGTGTCTCTTCCATTTGGCTGTTCCTGAGTTGTCTCCTTTATAATAAATCAGTAAGAGGAAGTAAAATGCCTTCCTGATTTCTGTGAGCCATTCTAGCACATTATCAAACGTGAGAAGAGGGTTATGGGAACAGAATTACAGTGGCCCTGTGATTGGCATCTGAAGTGAGGACAGTCTTGTGGGACTGAGCCTTTAACCTGTATGGTTTGATGCTAACTCTGGGTAGTTAGTGCCAGAGCTGAATTGTTAGACACCTAGCTGGTGTCCAGAGAGCTGAAGAATTGGTTGTTGGTGTGGGAAGAAATCCAACTATTTATGTGAGAATTTGAGCAAAAACAGCTCATACTCCCCTCTACTTGTTAGTTCAAGATTTGCATAAGGAATGTCCACTTTCTTCAGGAAAGACAGATGGATGTCTGTTAACTAAGTTGTGTCATTTTCAGACTTTGGCCTTTAACAGTGACTTAGCTAAGAATGTTATTTAGGATTCTGTTTAAAAATAGCAGAAACCTACTTGAATTAACTTAAGTACACTTAATTTATTATGAGGATTTCTGCACGTACCCTGGTACCTAAAGGCAAGAATGCAACTAGAAGTTCTGGAGCGTGGAAAATCCAAGCAATCAGGAACAACAGGCAGCACACTCAGGTTCAGTCTCAGCTCTTTCCTCACTTCTGATCCCTCTTTTGCTCTTTGCTTTCCTGCTTTCTCTGATCCTAGGCATAGGGCAGAAATTGCCAGAGGTCCCAAGTGTATAACTCCATTGCAGAAACCAGCCCAAATTGAGTTAGACTCTCAGACTTAATTCCTAATTCTTGGGAGAGACAATAGGATTTGCTCAGTTTGGGTTAGATGTTCACTTCTGGTTTACTCCTATGGCCCAGGGGGGCTAGGTCATGTAATGTAAATGAGGCTTCCAGGGCCCCATCCTGTGGGAGGGGGTGGTTAACCGGGCTGATCAGACACCCAAAAGGTGCCTGCTGCTAATTAGATCACAACCTTTTCCCTCATTTCTATTGCTCTATGTCTCCTGACAACTAAGATAACTGAGAAGCTTCAGGGTTTTTTTTTTTTTTTTCTCTTCTGCCTGGAAGCTTTCATAAATTTATCTTTGACAGTTCATTCTGCCTTGGTGTTGGTTATACTCCATTAACGTTTTTTGGCTTTCAGTGATCTCTCAGACTGCATTCACATCTTCCTCTGATGCTGGTTTGTGACTGGTCAGTGGGTGGAATAGCTGGTGGAGTTAGGGAAATGGGGATATAGTCTCCTCTGATTTCCTCGGGGCTCTGTCTTTGGGGTAAACAGCCACATAGTTGAGTGAGTTGGGTCTTAGTTGACCCAACTGGCCATAGTTGAGTGAGTTGGATCTTTCTGTTTGGGACCAATAGTTGAGTGAGTTGGGTCTTTCTGTTTGGGATATATGTGTGCAACCAACTTAACAGTAGCAAGGCTGGCTCAGTGGCTATAGCTCTCCATTCGATTCAGTTATGGTTATAGTTCTCCCTGGTCTGTTTGTTTG
>NW_012116389.1:170958-171654 GCF_000951035.1 Colobus angolensis palliatus
GCCCAACTAATTTTTGTATTTTTAGTAGAGACAGGGTTTTGCCAATTTGGCCAGGCTGGTCTCGAACTCCTGACCTTGTGATACCCCCACCTCAGCCTCCCAAAGTGTTAGAATTACAGGCGTGAGCCACCGCGCCCAGCCTGTTCTCTATGTCTTAACAGCAATTAACAAGCTGTAGGGGAAGAACTCTGCCTCTTACAGTTCAGTCCAAATTATAATAAGCTTGGCCAATACACCTCTGCACTTGAGAGTATGAAATTGGGCTACTTATCTAGTTTGTAGGCTTCCCCTCGGGGGAGGTTAACACTCAGTATCTCAAAGCTTGCTATGTTAACAAGGCCTTTAGAAGGCATAGCGATAGAGAACAGACTGGAGATGGTTAGATTCATCTTTACCAGTCCAGCCCCCCTGGACAAGGTCCTAGGAATGGTGAAGGCTTATGAAAAGATACAAACAGCTATTAATATTTCCCTATATGATGCCATGCCCTGGAGGTCAAATCCTCCTCTCCTCCTTTTTCTTTTCTTTTTTTTTTCTTTATAGGGTCTCACTTTGTCCCCCAGGCTGGAGTGGCGTGGGGAAATCTTGGCTCACTGCAGCCACCTCAACCTCCTGGGCTCAAGCAATCCTCCTGTCTCAGTCCCCCAAGTAGCTGGGACTACAGGCACGTGCCACCACGCTTGGCTAATTTTTTTT
>NW_012116389.1:171839-176894 GCF_000951035.1 Colobus angolensis palliatus
CATGTTAGCCTGGATGGTGTCGATCTCCTGACCTCGTGATCCACCCACGTCGGCCTCCCAAATTGCTGGGATTACAGGCGTGAGCCACCGCGCCTGGCCCCTAAGTTTTTGTAATTTTTGTAGAGACGGGGTTTCGCCATGTTGCCCAGGCTGGTCTCCAACTCCTGAGCTCAAGGGATTCGCCCGCCTTGGCCTCCCAAAATGCTAGGATTACAAGCAGAAGCCACAACATCCGGCCGCAAGTCTGGCTTTTCTATCCCAGTTGCATGTGGACAACCAGGATTGCAGGACGAATCCCAAAATATGTGCATCCTCCTGGGCCCCACTGTGGCCCCATCTGTAGCCAGCTACGAGGCCTGGGGAGGCAGGGTTGCATCAAGATTCGCTAGGCAGCAGGGCATCATCAACACTAATGAGCAAGGAGGGGCCTGGACCAGAGCGCATCTCCAACACTGACCAGCAAGAAGAGCAGCCTGTGCTGACTTGTCACGTGAGGGTTCTGGACCAACGCACCACCGAGAAGCGAACCCTGTGGCTTCCTAGAGAGAACCAGGCTCCCGCCGTACTTCCGGCTCGCTGCCGCCAGGTGGAGCCCCTGCGGTCCCGTGGGAGAGTGTACCTGCAAGCTGGCGCTCTGACCAGAGAGCCGCAGCCTGGAAGCGAGACGTGGCCGTCGGTGATCCCAGGCGGGGCAAGGAGACCCCGTGAGCCCATTTCGTTCTTCCCCACCTGGAGGGCTTTCTGCGCCGGCCTATGTGGCCTCCTTCCTAGTTGTGGCTGATGACATTGGCTGGCCGTCTTCTCAGTGATCCCAGCGGGTCTGCGCCCAGCGTTACCCACGGGGCACTTGAGCCTTTTTCTTGTTGTTTCTGGGCACTCTTTCCAGCTTTGACCCGTAGGCAAGCCTGCACTTTAATTTTGTCCTGTAAGCCCTTATTGGTTCAGCAGTCCTCTGCCCGCTTTCTTTCCAGAGGCGGCCTCTCTTGGTCATGCTCAGGGTCTTTGAACACATTTAGTAAAAACTATTTTCTACTCCAACCTGTCAACCTAAAATAATCAAAAAGTCAGAATCTGGTTTAAAGATAGTTTTTATTCAAGTGCAAAGTTAAGGACGGGTTGTCCAGGAAGCACGGATTCCAAAGAATGGAAGTCAGTCTTCCGAAGGGTAGACGTTTAAGATTGTTTATATAGACAAAGTTCAGGGAAGTGTAATAGAATTTCAACATATTTCTATGTAAGGTTTCATGCATAGTTACGATTATTTGATTAGTTGGGTGGTCTTTTTTTCCAGGAAAGGTGTATTTAACATTCCACCCTGAAGATATAACTGTCATAGGGTCTTGGGCACCATCTGGTCTGAGTTAGGTACAGGATAATAAAGGAGACAGTTAATCTATAATGAAGATCAGTGATTGGAAGGGGGAAGATCTGGTCTCTGGTTTCTCCTAGTCATTTACAGAATAAGAACAATGAGGAAGAGAGTTAAACAATAAGAAGAAGAATAGCATACATAATATGTGACTCTCCAGGGCTTAACTTTCTGCTTGACATAATAAATTTAGAAGGTCCTGAAATTTTATTTTCTTTTACAAATCCAAGCAGTTCCTCTGAGACCAGGATTCTCCTGTAGCTGAGATTCAGTTCTGGACTATGGAGTGTAGTGGCATGTTTTGAGAAACCTTGTGTCTTGCCCGCAATTGGATGAAGCAATAAACTGAAGGAGCACTTATAACTCTGCAGCTGAGGGTGGGGCCAGGTAACCCTGGAGTGGGAGGACAAGCCATAGTTCTAAAGATTTTTAGGCAGGACGATAAGGGGGAGTAGTGCACATATTGAGCTGCAAGAGAAGGTCGGGCTTATTTGTGGCTCTCTTCTCCTCACTTAGTTCCCGAGACTCTGCCTTTTCCAAAATCAGAGAGCAGTGCAGGAAACCAGGGGAATGCAGCCTTTCTGCAGAGAATATGGTCCCAGCTGAGTTGGGCTTCCTAACAGTCTGCCTGAGGTCAGCTGTCAGAGAAATCAGTACAGGTCTCAGGGGCCTGACCTGGTTTGCCCATTGCAGGGCAGCTGTAGCAAGTGTATATGTGTGTCTATACACAAGAAACTGTGTGTTTTGGGGGGAAAGTGATTTGAGGCTAAATGAGATTGTCCAGACTAAGACGTGTCTTGGTTAGAGACAGCACATGATTTTGAGAAGATCCATTTAATTGGTAAAGTGGAGGGATGCAACTGCCAGTAAAATATTCTGGAAACTGGAAATTCACACGTTCTGCAGATGAAGTCCACCAGCGTAAGTAGGAAAAGTCCTTTGGAGGAATACATTTGCTCTGCAAATAGTGTGTGTAGAATAGCTTATGCCTGGGGGCCTGGTCATTCTGCAAGTATATACTGAGCAGCCTCTGTATGCCAGGCCATGGAATAAGCTTTGCAGATACAATGGGAAATAATAATAGTTACATAACTTACTGAGCTCTTACTTTGTAGATTCATTCATTTAACAGGTATTTATGGGGTTTCTGCTTTGTGCCAATGGTGACCAAGACAGTACCTTCATGGAGCTGTAAACTCGAATGGGAGACACACACAACACACCCGTGAATGTATACTGCATTGTCAGGGGATGATACATGCCAAAATGGAAGGGTAAGTGAGGGGATGGAAAGTGACTATAATGCCTGGAGTGGAAGAAGGTCAGAGAGGACCTCTTGAAGGAGGTGATATTTGAACAGAATGAATTGAGGGACCAAACCAGGCAGAGGGAACAGCAAGGTCCTAAAGTGTGAACAATCTTAAAGTGTTTGAGTTTTTAAGCAACAGAAAGAAGGCAAGTATTTCAGAAGGAAAAGGAGCCAGACCTTGTAGTTAGAGATGAGGTCAGAGAGAGAAAGAGGTGGGCTACTTTTTGGGTGGCTTTGATATTGTACAACTGGGCAAGGCCTTTTTCACTCAGAGTTTTTACAACTCACTGAACAGGCGATGTCCTCAATGAGATCTAAAGAAAGGGAAGAACAAGGGGAGAGAATTTTAGGCTGTTGGAAGAACAAATACAAAGGCCTTGAGGTGGGAAAGAGTTTGACTTGTTTGAAGAAAAAAAAAGGAAGCCAGAGTGCTGGACTAGACAGAGCCCAGGGAGAGAGTTACACTGGCTGAAGTTGTAGAGGACGTAGGGGCCAGATCAGTAGGATCTTAGAGGTCATGGGAAAGAGTTTGATTTCACCCTAAGAAGAATGATAGCCATTAAAGAGTTTTTGACTGTTTCATGAACTTTTTATCAGATCATTGAGACTAATGTTTGCCAAATCTACTTTATTACACACCCACACATTATTGGGTGTATAAGAGAGAAAAATGAATGAGATTTGAGTTAGGAGGTTATTGCAGGAGTACAGCCAGGAAATGATTACTGTAATGTTATAGTATGGATTGATATCTGGGTAGAGCAAATTTCCTTTTTCCCCAAAAAATATTCTTACTAGTCTTTCCATCTACCCCTCCATATAAGCTTCACAATCCAGATTCTTTAGAACTTTAAAATAAAAAATGATTTCCTTTGGGATTGCAATGACTTATAGATTAAATGAGAAATGACAGTTTTAGAAAAATCATGCTCTCCACTTATGAACATGTTCTCTCTTATTTATTCAGTTCTTTTATGAAGGGGCACGTGCGCATGTGTGCACACATGCGTGTGTGCGCTATAGGTCTTGTCCATTTTCCAACTGAATTCTGGGGTATACTATTGATTTTTTATGTTGGTCTTCATCTGACCATCTAATTATCTACAGCGCATCTGCCCCCTTCCCCTGTTCCCCAGGGCTTGAGTAAGAATCTTTTGTTTCAGGAACCAGTGACCATCAAGGATAAGACCTTCTATTTCACCTACAAGCAATGGGCCAGCCTGATGCCTGCTCAAAAGACCCTGTACAGAGATGGTATTGGAGAGGGCTGTAGCTTCTCTGGGTGAGGCCCTCTCTAGGACTCAGCCTTTGCACTTTGGAGCTTCCTGGCTTCTTTCCTCTTATAGGCTGAGGTATCTCTCATAAGCTCATTTTCAGAATTCCATCAACTGAGTTTCCCAACTCACCCGCCTCAGGGACTGCTGGCCAGGGAGAGCCCTAGGTTCTCTGTAGTATTGAAACAGATGTCCCCAGTTCCCTAGTAGAGGTTCTGCTTTGGACAAAACGTGAAATGAAAATTTTTTTGATGCCCTAATTGAGCCCTCTGTCCCTACACCATCCCTGTTTTCCTGAGATCTTAGCCTCCTACCATGTGGGTGGGATACCACCACTATTTCAGCCCACCCTCTCACAGGGCCAGATGTGTTACACTCCTTCCTGAGTAAGAGACTTGGGCTCCTTCTGTAGTGTGCTCCACTTTCCCTGAGATCCCGCCTCGCTTGTTCTCCTGGGTGTTCCAATTCTTCCTCCACTTGCTAAAGGCAGAAGATGGGCTGAAAAGAGTTCCAGAATCAACAATGGTTGCCTCCCCACATTTTCCTATTCCTTGTTTTTCCTCCTTGAGAAACATTTTATTCCCTAAACAGGTTCTGATATCTCTGCTGGAGCAAGGGGGAATACCATGGGGCCCAGATCCCTGGGTGCTGCTCGGCAGAGAGGCCCTGAGAGGTGTCTGTTCTGGTGAGTGAGAGAACCTGTGAGCTTCACTTCCTGCTTTTCCTCTTCATTTGTTGTTGTTTTTGTCTGTTTTTTTTGTTTGTTTGTTTTAAGAGATAGGGTCATGGGTGCGGTGGCTCACACCTGTAATCCCAGCACTCGGGGAGGCTGAGGCGGGCACACCACTTGAGGTCAGGAGTTTGAGACCAGCCTGGCCAACATGGTGAAACCCTGTCTCTACTAAAAGTAACAAAAATTAGCCGGGCGTGGTGGCAGGTGCCTGTAATCCTAGCTACTAGTGGGTGCTGAGGCAGGAGAATTGCTTGAACCCAGGAGGCGGAGGTTGCAGTTAGCTGAGATCGTGCCACTGCACTCCAGCCTGGGCGACAGAGTGAGACTCTGTCTCAAAATAAAATAAAATAAAATAAATAAAATAGCCGGG
>NW_012116389.1:177359-186342 GCF_000951035.1 Colobus angolensis palliatus
ATTATAGGCATGAACCACCATGCCCAGTCGTTTGTTTTAATAATTTGTCATGCAAAAGGTTTTTCTTGTTTTATATGACTGCTGTGAAGGATGAAAGTGGTTACTCTTACACAGACAAATATTACAGAGCACCCCCTACACACCTTTTTTTACTTAATGGGAGAATTAAACTTTCTACTATTTTTTTTTATTATTATATTTTAAGTTCTGGGCTACATGTGCAGAACGTACAGTTTTGCTACATGGGTATATGCGTGCCATGGTGGTTTGCTGCACCCATCAACCCGTCGCCTACATTAGGTATTTCTCCTAATGTTATCCCTCCCCTAGCCCTCCACCCCCCACAGGCCCGGGTGTGTGATGTTCCTCTCCCTGTGTCCATGTGTTCTCATTGTTCAGCTCCCACTTATGAATGAGAACATGCAGTGTTTGGTTTTCTGATCTTGTGATAGTTTGCTGAGAATGATGGTTTCCAGCTTCATCCATGTCCCTGTAAAGGACATGAAATCATCCTTTTTTATGGCTGTACAGTATTCCATTGTGTATATGTGCCACATTTTCTTAATCCCATCTATCATTGATGGGCATTTGGGTTGGTTCCAAGTCTTTGCTGTTTGTGAATAGTGCTGCAGTAAACATACGTGTGCAGGTGTTTTTATCGTAGAATGATTTATAATCCTTTGGGTGTATGCCCAGTAATGAGATTGCTGGGTCAAATGATATTTCTACTTCTAGATCCTTGAAGAATCACCACACTGTCTTCCACAATGGTTGAAGTAATTTACACTCCCACCAACATTGTAAAGCATTCCTATTTTTCCACAACCTCTCCAGCATCTGTTGTTTCCTGACTTTTTAATGATCGCCATTCTAACTGGCATGAGATGGTATCTTAAGACTCAGAGTTGTTCCTCTCCATGGAAATCTTTAGTAACAGGCGAAAGATTTATACGATCTGAAGAGAAATCAGAGTATAATTTTCTACTGTTTTCAGTACAAAGATGTGTTTTCATTACAATTAGAGGAATATAGGCTTCTGTGAGCTAGCCTGGAAGCAAACATAATCATTACTGTTCCTTGTTTCCGTGAGAAAATGTAATGTTTCTAAATATTGACCTAAAAATAAACTCTGAGGAATTCATGATTGTAACTGGATGGAAACTGGCTTTCTTCATTTGACATAAATTAACTGAACAAGATAAAAAAAAATCCAGAAACATATATTTTGGCTTTTCTTATTTTCAGCCTGTTAAGAAGAGAAGTGTAAAAATTAGGTAAAATCATTAGTAACAGCATACATCTTGTTACAAATCTGAGAGTTCATATAGAACAGATTTAATGAATGTGGTGAGTGAAGCCGATGTTTCAAACTAAGGTCAGTCTTTCACCAATATCAGATAATTTACTCTGGGAAGACACTATACAATTGTAAAGAATGTGGAAAAGTCTTTAATATAGGTCAGAACTTTCACAGCACCAGAAAATCCAAATGGGGAGAAACCGTACTCATGTAGGAAGTGGACAAACTTTTAATCAGAACACCCACCTTCTTTTTTTTGAGATGCAGACTTGCGCTGTCGCTAGGCTGAAGTGCAGTGGTGCAATCTTGGCTCACTGCAACCTCTGCTTCCCGGGTTCAAGCAATTCTCCTGCCTCAGCTTCCCGAGTAGCTGGGATTATAGGCACATGCCACCACACCCAGCTTATTTTTGTATTTTTAGTAGAAACGGGGTTTTGCCATGTTGGCCAGGCCGGTCTCAAACTCCTGGCCTCAAGTGATTGGCCTGCACTTTCAGCCTGCAGATTCTCCTCCCTGATTAATGGCTTTTTCCTTCAGGTTTGTCCTACCAGGATTAGAACTAGGGTTAGATTTAAAGATACAACCCATTTTAAGATTATGTTGTCTTTCTAGTATGTTTTTTTTTTTTAATTGAGGTATCACTGACATACAATAAGCCATGCATCAAGTGTATAATTTGATAAGTTTTGCCATATGTATATGCCTCTCAAAAAAATAACACAATCAAGATAACATAATCATATCCCAAAAAGTTTCCTTATGCCCTTTTATAATCTCTCCATTCCAGCCTGCTCCTCTCCTGCCCCCAGCCCCAAGAAACCACCAATCTGTTTTCTTTTACTACAGTTTTCATTTTCTAGAATTTTATATAAATGCTATCACACAGTATGTACTCTTTTTAAAGTTTTTTTTTTGTGTGTGTGTGTGATGTCTTTCATGCAACAGAATTATTTTGAGATTCACCCATGTTGTTGCATATATATCAGTAGTTCCTTCCTTGTTATTACTGAGTAGTATTCCACTGTATGGATATGCCACAATTTAACTCAAATGATGGCCATTTGAATTGTTTCCAGTTTTTGGCTATTATAAATAAAGCTGTTAGGAAATTTGTATGCAAGTCTTTGTAATGTAAGGACATACATTTTAATTTCTCTTGGGTAAATAACAAGAGTGAAATGGCTAGATAATAAGGTAGGTGTATATTTAATTTTTAAAGAACCTACAAAGTTTTTCCAAAGAGACTGTGCCATTGTACATTTCCATCAGCATTGTATGGGTTCCACTTCTAATACATCTTTGCCTACACTTGATGTCTTTCCTACTTTTAGCTGTTCTAATAAGTGTGTAATACTGTTTCATTGTGGTTTTAATTTGTATTTCTCTAATGACTAACAATGTTGAGCATCATTTCAAATACTTAATTGCTTTCCATATATCTTCTTTGGTGAAGGATCTGTTCAAATCTTTTGCCTATTTTTAAAAATTGGTTTATTTTCTTATGAGTGACTTTTGAGAGTCCTTTATATATTTTGGAAACAAGTCTTTTATCAAATATTTTCAGTATTTTTTCCCAGTCTGTGACTTGTCTTTTCATTCTCTTAAAAGTATCTTCTGAAAAGCAGAAGATTTAACTTTGATTAAGTCCAATTTATCAGCTTTTTTCCACTGGCTAATACTGTTTAGAATTTGTGGTGTATCTGTATGTATGTTTATGTGCACCCACATATGCATGTTCATTCATGGTAAATGTTCATTTTAATAGGTTTAGCAAAGGGGCAGTATTCAAATGTATGTCCTTGTCATGCCATTGTTTCTGGAAATCTATTTAAAACAATTGCTGTACATAAACTTTACAGTGAAAATACAATAGATTTTATAAAATGAACTGTTTCTGTGACAGTTAAAATCTCGATGCTAGGCGGCCCCACAGTGGCTCCCAGTGATTCTCATATTCTGGCATTCAAACCCTTGTGTATCTCACCCCCCACTGAATCATGACTAATCTCTGAGGAGAATGTATTGAGGAAATCATAGTGCATGATTTCCAAAACTAGGTCATAAAAGCTTTGGCCTTGGCCTGTTGGATTCCTCACTTTGAGAGAAAGCTACATGCCATGTTGTGAAAACCCTCACATGGGAAGGAACTGAGGCTTCCTGCCAACAACCAGCACCCACTTGCCAGCCATGTGAGTAAACCACCTTGGAGGTGGATCCTCCTAACTCAGTCAAGCTTCAGATGACTTCAGCCCCACATGACACCTAACTGCAACCTCAGCAGAGACTCTCAGCCAGTACCACCCGGCCAAGCTGCTCTTGAATTCTGGGTCCACAGAAACTGTGAAAGATAACAATGTTTATTGTTTTTAGCCACAAAGTATTACAGTGGTTTATTATGCAGCAGTAGATATATAATATACTCTCCATGGCAGGACTTGTTTTAGAGGTGATGGATACATCTAATTCCTGTGGAAGGAGTAACTAAAATCTGTCTCCAGGTGGGCCAGGGCACACATCCCAGTAGAGGGCAGGAAGGGGCTCTAAGGCCAAATGTTAATAGCTCTTTCGCTAAACTTCTGAAATTGTCTTTAAAAAAAAAAAAATCTATTTCCCTAAAGCACGCCACATACTGGAGTCCCAGCAGCACTTATTTTGTGTCTTCAAAAGACACAACTGGAAAACAGAACAATACAAACTCACGAGCACTTACTGTGTGCCAGGCACAGCTGTAAATAATTTGCCTATCAATTAACCAAGTTAATGAATCAACCCTGAACAGCCTCAAGAGGTTGGTACCACCATCATAATACGCATTTAACAGACAAGGAAACCGGGGCAAGGAAACTTGCTGCAGTCATACAATTAGTAAGCGGTGCAGCTGGGTTTCTGGACCGACGTAGTCCATACACATTCGGCCTTCTGAGTGATGGGCCCGACTTTTCCCACGCCCACTTTTCCCACTGCAGCGCACCCACACAATCTAGACAGCTTTGGCGCATGTGGAGGGAGCGATGGTCCCTTCATTATCTGGAAGGACACCCACAGTGGCAAATGCCAGATAACCATGAATAATACCCAGGATAGTAACCATTCTGTGGCCTGAGCTGGCCGGACGTCATGCCCCGAAGGAGCTACCAGGTGTGGGCGCTGCAGGACCCCGCCTGGGGCCGCCCGCTGGGGCCCGTGTTGACTCAGGCAGTAGGGACACTGGCGATGGCGGCTGGGGTAGGGAACCACAGAGACTGGCAACTTCCCAGGTTCCTAGAGAGGAGTGGCATGGAAAACGCACTTCCGGTGGAGGGTCCCAGGCTTCTCTCGGTGTCGGCTGCAGGTGGTATTTCCACGCTTTATCTGGGCCTGCGCCGCGCGGGGTTCGCGGTCCGAGCAGAAGAGGTTCGCGGTCCGGGTGACTGATTGGTTTCTCTGGGGCTTGTTCTGCCTGGTTTTCCAACCCCTTTGCTGTTTGGGGTGAGGGAGGGGGTAGCGGAACGGAGAGGAGCCCAAGTCGCACAGAGGGCATTTGCGGGGTGCGAGGCAGCATCAGTCTCACCCGTGCTTCTTTATTTTCTCTTCAGCTTCACTTCTCCGAACCCCGAGGCAGTGTGTGAAGCTGGGACGCCAGCCATGCTCCAGACCTCTTGGCCCCAGGTGAGTGAGCATCCTCTCCCTCCCTCTCACCGTTTTGATGTTAAGAGAGAGCAGGTGTCACCTCTGCATTCAGATCTTGAGTTGTGTAGGCTAGTGGCTTCCATTGTGCATCTGTCACTATGAGAGGGATGGAGAGGTAAGAATGCCCAATTTAAGACTAGAAAACTATTGAGTGTGGGGGGATTGGTTGGGATTTGGCAATTGAAGCCAGCTTAAAACTAAAAATTCTGAAATAATCTGCATTATTACATCCAATAAGGATCCCTTTCACCCCAATCCGCAGGCTTAGAGAAGTATTTACTTCTCCAGTATAGCAATTCTAGTAACTGTTTTGTAGGTTCCATTGTATTTTCTACATAGGTCATCCATAAGTAAAGATAGTTTTACTCCTTTCTTTCCAGTCTGGATGCCTTTTATTTTATTTTTCTCGCCTCACTGTACTGGCTAGAAACATTATTTCAATATTGAACAGAAGTGGTGAGAGCAGATATCTTTGTCTTATTTATGCTTTTAAGGTGAAAGCATTCAGTCTTTCACACTGAAGACTGATGTTCACTGTAGGTTTCTTGCTTTTTTGTTTTGTTTTGTAAATGCCCTTTATCAGGCATTCTCTTCTATTCCTACTTTGGTGAGAGTTTTTATAGAAATGGATGTTGGATTTTGACAGATGCTTTTTCTGTGTCTATATAGATGATCATATGGTTTTTCTCTTAATTAATTAATTAATTTATTTATTTTGAGACGGAGTCTCGCTCTATCGATAGGCTGGAGTGCAGTGGCACGATCTTGGCTCACTGCAACCTCCACCTCCGGGGTTCAAGCAATTCTCCTGCCTCAGCCTCCGGAGTAGCAGGGACTATAAGCACGCGCCACCACACCCAGCTGATTTTTGTATTTTTGGTAGAGACCAGGTTTCACCATGTTGGCCAGGATGGTCTCAATCGCTTGACCTCGTGATTCCCCCGCCTTGACTTCCCAAAGTGCTGGGATTACAGGTGTGAGCCACCGTGCCCAGCCTCTCTTAGTTCGTTAATGTGGTGAATTACATTACATTATTTTTCTTTCAAATATTAAACCAACTCTGTGTTGGGATAAAACCGACTTCGTCATGATGTATTATTCTTTTATTAGTACCATATATTGAATTTAATTTGTTAAAATTTCTGTGTCTATGTTTATGAGGTATTGATTTGCAGTTTTCTTGTGATATCTTTGTTCCATAGAATGAGAAATACTCCCTCCTCTTTAATATTTTGGAATAATTTATGTAGAGTTGATTGCATTTCTTCCTTAAATGTTTGGTAGAATTCGCCAGTGAAGGTATATAGGCATGGAATTTTCTTTCTGATAAGATTTTTGAGTCCTTTGGTAGATATGGGGCTACTCTGATTATCTGTCTCTTTTTATTTGTTTATTTTTATTTTTTGACACGTTTTTCTCTATGTTGCCCAGGCTGGCCTCAGTTGGGCTCAAGTGACCCTCCCCACTTAGCCTCCAAGGTACCTGGGACTACAGGCATGCGTCACTATGCGCAGCTTAAATGAGTTTTGGTAACTTGTGCCTTTCAAGGAACTTATCCATTTTATCTAAGTTGTAGAAATTATTCACATAAAGTTGTTGATAATATGTCCGTATCTTTTATTATCTGCAGTGATGTCACTTCTTTGATTACTAATATTAGTGATTTGTGTATTCTGTCTTTTTTTCTGGCACTCTGGCTAGAGGTTTATGAATTTTATTAATTTTTCTTTAAGAACTAGCTTCTGGTTTCATTACTTTTCTGTTTTATGTCATTAGTTTTCACTTTGATCTTTAATGTAATTTTTACACTTATTTTGTGTTAAATTTGCTATTTTTTTAGTTTTAAGGGGGAAGCTGAAGTCACAGATTTGAGATCTTTCTTCTTTTTTGTTTTGTAAAATAGGCATTTAGTGCTATAAATTTCCTCCCACGTACTGCTTTGGCATTATCCTGCAAATTCTAGTACACGGTGTTTTCATTTTTACTCAGTTCAGAGTACTTTGTACATTCTCTTATGGAAGTGTGTTATTGACTTTCCAAATATTTGGGGATTTTCCAGGAGTGTTTCTGTTATATCAGATTTAATTGCATTACAGTCAGAAAACATACTTTGTATGACTTCAATCATTTTGATTTTATTGAGCTCTCTTTTATGGCACAGAATATGGACTGTCTACCTATCTACATTGTCTTATATGAATTTGGCCACTACAGCTTTTTTTTTTTTTTTTTTTCTTTTGAGACAGTTTTACTCTGTCTCCCAGGCTGAGTGCAGTGGTGCAAACACAGCTCACTGCAGCCTCGACCTCCCAGGCTTAAGTGATCTTCCCAAGGAGTTGAGACTACAGGTACGGACCACTGTGCTTAGCTAACTTCTTTTTCCTAGAGACAAGGTTGCCCAGGCTCGTCTCAAACTCCTAGATGCAAGCCATCCTCCCACCTCCACCTCCCAAAGTGCTGGGATTACAGGCATGAGCCACCATGCCTGGCCTTACAGTTTTCTTTGACTAATGTTGTCATGGTATATCTTTTATTTTGGTATATCTATTATTTTGATATATCTATTATTTTGGTATATCTGTTATTGGTATGTCTATTATTTTGATTTTAATTTACGCCTGTCTTTATATTTAATGTACATTTATTGAAGGTGGCAGATAGTAGGTTCTTATTTTTTTAAAAATCCAGTATGACAATGTTTGCCTTTTGGGATGTTTAGATTATTTACATTTGATACCATTATTGATATGGCTAGAGTTGGGCCTATCATCTTTCTACTTGTTTTCTAATGGTCCCAACTGTTCTTCATTTCCTTTTATCCTTTTTTTCTATTTTCTTTCAGGCATTAGGCATTGTTCTTTTCAGTCTTTCCAGATGATCCTTTTTCTGGCCTTGGTTAGTTTTCCCACATCCATGTACGGATCTGTATTTTGCTGAACACTCTGATCATCGAGATTCCATCTCTCTGCGGCCCTCTCCTCGCTAGCATTCTGTCCTGTAAACTCGAGCCGCCTTGGTCTCTTCAGACTCTACAAGGAAATACGCCAGGTTCTGCCTCAGCTCCCTCTTCCTGTGTTGCAGCCTGGAAACTCCTCAGGGTAGTAGCTTAGGGAGTTACAGGGCTCACCTCTTTTTTTTTTTCCTGTTTCTCAGGGACTGTTGTCGTGTTTTGCATGATATCTTGAAAATTATTTTTATGTAATTTGTCCGGTTATTTTGTTTCAGGCAGGAGGGAAAATCCAGCCCCCATGATTCCACCTAGATAAGAACTGGAAGTTTTCCCTTAGTATTTTTTTTTGAGACAGTCCCACTGTCACCCAGGCCAGAGTACAGTAGCACAATCACGGCTCACTGCAGCCTCGACCTCCCCTAGGCTCAGGTGATCCTCCCACCTCAGTCTCCCGGTAGCTGGGAGCATCACCTTGCATGGCTAATTTTTGTATATTTTGTAGAGACGGGGTTTCACCATGTTGCCCAGGCTGGTCTCAAACTTCTGAGCTGAAGCAGTCTTCCCGCCTTGGCCTCCCAAGGGCCTGGGATTATAGACGTAAGCCACTGCACCTGGCCTGCATTTTCAAAAACATTACCCTTTCACTTTTGCTGTTTAGTCTGTTGCCATCTCGACTTCCCAGTCTTCATGTGTGTATTGCTTTTCCTTCTCTGAAAGCCTGTAGGATCTGTTGTGTATTCTCATTTTTCTGAGACTTCTCAGTTACATGCCTATGTGTAGATATTTTTCATTCATTGTCCTAAATACTTTGTTGGTCCTTCCTTCTCTATGTTGCTTTTAAGGAGATAGAATATTTTTACCAAGTTATAAACAACAGTGCACATTTACAAAATCCTTAGCTCATCCTTAGTTCTGTGGTTTGAATTGGGCCCCTTTTTGTTTGCTTCCCCTTCTGCCAGAAGTTGAGTTTCATCTTTGTCTGCTTTTCTAGTCTAGTTATCATTCATTCTTTCTCTGCCTTCTAAAATTCTGTTTATGCCTCTAGCTGGCTTTGACTCCTCTCT
>NW_012116389.1:186392-189911 GCF_000951035.1 Colobus angolensis palliatus
TCCCTCTTCCTGTGTTGCAGCCTGGAAACTCCTCAGGGTAGTAGCTTAGGGAGTTACAGGGCTCACCTCTTTTTTTTTTTCCTGTTTCTCAGGGACTGTTGTCGTGTTTTGCATGATATCTTGAAAATTATTTTTATGTAATTTGTCCGGTTATTTTGTTTCAGGCAGGAGGGAAAATCCAGCCCCCATGATTCCACCTAGATAAGAACTGGAAGTTTTCCCTTAGTATTTTTTTTTGAGACAGTCCCACTGTCACCCAGGCCAGAGTACAGTAGCACAATCACGGCTCACTGCAGCCTCGACCTCCCCTAGGCTCAGGTGATCCTCCCACCTCAGTCTCCCGATAGCTGGGAGCATCACCTTGCATGGCTAATTTTTGTATATTTTGTAGAGACGGGGTTTCACCATGTTGCCCAGGCTGGTCTCAAACTTCTGAGCTGAAGCAGTCTTCCCGCCTTGGCCTCCCAAGGGCCTGGGATTATAGACGTAAGCCACTGCACCTGGCCTGCATTTTCAAAAACATTACCCTTTCACTTTTGCTGTTTAGTCTGTTGCCATCTCGACTTCCCAGTCTTCATGTGTGTATTGCTTTTCCTTCTCTGAAAGCCTGTAGGATCTGTTGTGTATTCTCATTTTTCTGAGACTTCTCAGTTACATGCCTATGTGTAGATATTTTTCATTCATTGTCCTAAATACTTTGTTGGTCCTTCCTTCTCTATGTTGCTTTTAAGGAGATAGAATATTTTTACCAAGTTATAAACAACAGTGCACATTTACAAAATCCTTAGCTCATCCTTAGTTCTGTGGTTTGAATTGGGCCCCTTTTTGTTTGCTTCCCCTTCTGCCAGAAGTTGAGTTTCATCTTTGTCTGCTTTTCTAGTCTAGTTATCATTCATTCTTTCTCTGCCTTCTAAAATTCTGTTTATGCCTCTAGCTGGCTTTGACTCCTCTCTTTTTTTTTTTTTTTTTTTTTGAGACAGGGTCTCACTGTGTCACCCAGGCTGGCATACAGTGGTGCAAACACAGCTCACTGTAGCCTCGACCTCCCCAAGCTCAGGTGATCCTCCCATCTCAGCCTCCCAGGTAGCTGGGACTACAGGCATGCACCACCACACGTGGCAAATTTTTGTATCTTTTGTAGAGACAGGGTTTCACCCTATTGGCCACATGGCCAGGCTGGTCTCAAGCCATCCGCCCGCCTCGGCCTCCCAAAGTGCTAGGATTACAGGCATGAGCCACTGTGCCTGGCCTGCTTTGACTCTTCTCTTGGGCTATTATGTTACTATCACTTTAGTGGGGTTAGGGAGAGAGTGGAGATCAGTACAAAAGTATTATTCACTGTGTTTGTACAGATGTCCCCTGTGCATGTGCATACAAAACCCACACTGGGGAAAGGAGCCCAGAGGAACAGATGGGCACACAGAGCAGGGCACAGTGGAGGCAAGCAGAGATCAGCAGATGAAAAGAGAACTGTTTGCTGGGGATGACCACAAAGGGGTGCAGTGACCCTTGGACTCCCCTGTTGGTGCGGGCAAAGATGGCTGAGGGCTGGCCGCTGGTGGAGTGCTGGATAACTGTCCTTGGCAATACCACTAGACCCAGTAGGTCTCTGCCCCACTACTTAGCCTGGTCCTCTGCCCTCATGCAGGGTTTGAGCAGGAACCTGTTGTTTTAGGAACCAGTGACCTTTGAGGATGTGGCTGTGTACTTCACCCAGAATGAATGGGCCAGCCTGGACTCTGTGCAGAGGGCCCTGTACAGGGAGGTGATGCTGGAGAATTATGCAAATGTGGCTTCCCTGGGTAAGACATCTCTTCTTCTTGTTTTTGGCCTCTGCCCTTTGAGCATCCTGGCTTCTTTATTCCTTAGAATTTTGTAGGGTTTCTTTTTTTTCTTTTTTCTTTTTTTTTGAGACAACAGTCTCTGTCGCCCAGGCTGGAGTGCAGTGGCACAATCTCGGCTCACTGCAACCTCTACCTCCCAGGTTCAAGTGGTTCTCCTGCCTCAGCCTCCCAAGTAGCTGGGATTACAGGTGGGTGCCACCACACCAGGCTAATTATTGTATTTTTAGTAGAGATAGGGTTTCACCGTGTTGGCCTGGCTGGTCTCGAACTCCTGACCTCAAGTGATCCTCCTGCCTTAGCCTCCCAAAGTGCTGGGATTACATGCGTGAGCCACCACTTCTGGCCCTAGAACTTTGTGGGGTTTCTAATAACTCCCTGTTGCCCTGAAGGCTGAGCTGCCTGGAGGTTTCTGGGTGGAGAGAGCCCTGTGTTCCCAGGTTTTGAAATCAGCTGTCTCTCCAACCTTAGGAGGGACTGTACCCAAAACATGGGAGGGAAAGGAGCTCTTGGGAGCACAGCAAAGCCCTTTGTTGTCTTCCAAGTTCTCTGAAGAAAACTTGAGATTCCCTTATTTGAGCATGGGATTATTCTGGGATTGTGTGCCGCTTTGTGGGAAATTGCTGTCCTCCAGCAGCATAGATTAAGTTTCTCCCTGACTCACCTCGTTTCTCACTACCTGGCTCAGCAGATAAATATAAAGGGGGGCTGCAAGAAGACCCTGGTTCCTGAATCCCCTTACCTTTTCCTGTTTCTTTCTCCCTGGGCAGCATTTCCATTCACCACGCCTGTTCTGGTCTCCCAGCTGGAGCAAGGGGAACTGCCATGGGGCCTCGATCCCTGGGAACCTATGGGCAGGGAGGCTTTCAGAGGTATCTGTCCAGGTGAGCATGAGAACCCACTAGATGTCTTTTTGGCTTGGCTTGCTTTCTTGTTTTCACATTTCATTGCACAAGAAGTGTTCCTTCTCTTGGGAGACTGTTTTTGTTCCTGTGGAATGATGACATGTGATTCTCTTAGTTCGTGGTGGTAACCTACCTCAACTGGGGAAGGGCCAGTCTCTTTTAAGACAGGAATGACTGTAAGATTTCTTTGCATATTCATCTTTGTCTCTTCTCCTCACAGTCTGCCAAGGGAGACTGTCTGATTGGGCAACACTTAAACCAGCTCATTTCTTCTCTGTCATATGAAACCATTTTATTTTTCTGCCAGTTTGTTTTTGCAAAGATGAGAACGTCAGCCACCTTTGGAGGAAAATAGGCTTCTGGCAACATTGCTGGCCATCTGCATATCACAGGCTACATTGTTTAAGCACTGAATTAAATAATGAAAAGTTTATTTTTATAATAGAAATTTTCAAATATATGCAAACACCAGCATAATGCACTCCATGTATCCTTCATCCAGCCTCAACAGTCGCCAATATCCTTTGATTCTTATTTCATCTTTCCCCCACAGATACTTAAAAAAATTTCTGAAGCAAAATTTATTGTAAATTAAAGGTGATTAACTTCCTCACTTTGATGGCTATTGATATAAGAATTAACAACAGGCTGGGCATGATGGCTCATACCTGTAATCTCAGCACTTTGGGAGGTCGAGGCAGGTGGATCACTTGAGGCCAGGAGTTCAAGACCTGCTTGACCAACATGGTGAAACCCCGTCTCTAATTAAAAAA
>NW_012116389.1:190035-228304 GCF_000951035.1 Colobus angolensis palliatus
ATGCCTGTAATCCCAGCACTTTGGGAGGCTGAGGTGGGTGGATCACCTGAGGTCAGGAGTTCAAGACCAGCCTGGCCAACATGGTGAAACTCCATCTCTACTAAAAATACAAAATGTTAGCATGGATGTGGTAGCACATGCCTGTAATCCTAGCTACTTAGGAGGCTGTTGAACCTAGGAGGTGGAGGTTGCAGTGAGCTGAGATCGCACCACTGCACTCCAGCCTGTGGGCGGCAAGCCACCCAGGTGCCAAGGCAAGAGACCGAGGGCACAAGCTGTTCCAGTATAATAAAGAAAATATATAATAAAGAAAAGAGTAAGAATAGTTATACTAGAAATAGATTATATATATGATTGTATATTAATATTATTAATCGTTAGTTTGTAGCATTACTCTTTATTCCGATATTATAATAATCTTTGTTCTATGATTATAACCTAGGAAAAACCAGGCCATACAGAGATAGGAGCTGAAGGGACACGGTGAGAAGTGACCAGAAGACAAGAGTGTGAGCCCTCTGTCACGCCCAGACAGGGCAACTAGAGGGCTTCTTGGTCTGGCGGTAGCACCAGTGCCTGGGAAGGCACCCGTTACTTAGCAGACTGGGAAAGGGAGTGTCCCTTTCCCTGGGGGAGTTAGAGAAGACTCTGCTCCATCACCTCTTGTGGAAGGCCTGACATCAATCAGGCCCGCCTGCAGCCATCCGGAGGCCTAATTGTCTCCCTGTGATGCTGTGCTTCAGTGGTCACGCTCCTGGTCCACTGTCATGTTCCGCCCTATACACCTGGTTCCGCCTTCTAGATAGCAGTAGCAGAATTAGTGACAGTACTATAAGCCTTTGAAATGCACAGAAGAAATAATGACATAAGCTGTCCCCTCTCTCCGCCTTGACTACCAAATAGGGAAGGGCCCCCTGTCCGGTGGACGCATGACTCGCGTGACCTTACCTATCATTGGAGATGACTCTCACTCCATACCCTGCCCCTTTGCCTTGTACACAATAAATAGCATGGCCAGGCATTTAGGGCTGGTCTCCGCATCTTGGTGGTAGTGGTCTC
The DNA here is from genome assembly GCF_000951035.1 of Colobus angolensis palliatus. Taxonomy (NCBI): domain Eukaryota; kingdom Metazoa; phylum Chordata; class Mammalia; order Primates; family Cercopithecidae; genus Colobus; species Colobus angolensis. The sequence continues at coordinate 191,095 of NW_012116389.1, forward strand.
CCGGGCCCAGCTGTCTTTTCTTCTTTTTCTTTGTCTTGTGCCTTTATTTATACAATCTCTTGTCTCCACACATGAGGAGAAAAACCCACAGGCCCAGTAGGGCTGGACCCTACACCAGCCTGAGTGACAGAGCGAGACTCTGTCTCAAAAAAAAAAAAAAACCATCAAAAATTAGCTGGGTGTGGTGGTGTGCACCTGTAGTACCAGCTACTGGGGAGGCTGAGGCATGAGAATCACTTGAACCCAGGAGGTAGAGGTTGCAGTGAGCCAAGATTGCGCTACCGCACTCCAACCTGCGTGACACAGCGAGACTCTATCTCAAAAGTAAATAAATGAATAAAACATAGTATATTTTTTATTCTTTCTTGTTCTGCTTTACCCCTTCTCTGCCTGTGAAAATTTTCTGTGCTCTTCTGCAGAGAATGCCCATTACTGATCCACTCCCAAGTCTTGAGTTTAAGTTGTACCTTTCTGGATGTGACCTCAGGACCCTACGTCATCTGAGTAAAAATATTTTCTGAACAATTTTTTGTGAATGCATGCAGGCTGAAGATTTTATTTAATCCGCAAAAGGTTTTGATAGTGGAGGGAATATTTCTCTTTGGTTTTCCCTTATTATCATGTGAGTTTAGTAGTTCACTTTTCAAACTGTTGTATTAAACAAATGCACAAACTATGAGACCTTTTAGGAAAAATAGCAAGCATCATTACCAGGCCCTCTTTGGGACTTACGTTCACTCTTGGACGAGTTCTTCACATTTCCACGGCTCTTTGGTTTTAAAGGCAAGCCTCCAAACCTTCCTTTCTCCTTCAGGATGCTGTGGTGGTTGCCATGCATGGCATCCTCAACCACTGCATGAGAGCCTGCTGCTTTACTAGAGCCAGCTTGATGGTGGAGATCAGCTCTCTTTTCAAGATTATGACATGGATAATGTCTTCTAACAAGCATCTCTTAAGGAATCTCAGCCTGTGGGACCTGTTGTAGTGCTTGAGCTGCCTAACCTGCCCCTTCTCTAATCTCGGGAGTCTTCCTCTCACTTATGGATTTCCATTTGTTACTTTTCTATGTTTGTGTCTTTATCCACCTCATTCACTTTTCTTAGTCTTTCTGCCCTAATTTAACAGTCTTTGCAGTTTTCTGGTTTGCACACTGTTTATGGGAATGTCTCCTGGCCTTGCTTGCCTCCCCTCTCAGAGTTTTCATGTCCCTGTGGGGCTCTGTTGTGTGGTGATCTTAGGCAGCCCTCTTGTGAGCATATTAGAAAATATCCATATACTCAGGGCAAGTTAGAACCACTTAATTCTGTTTCTTCTTCAGCACAGATTGTGTGTGTGTGTGTGTGTTATCAGGGATTGACACTTGTATTTTCTTTTTGTGATAGGGGATGAGGCCAGAACTGAGAAGGAAAGATTAACTCCAAAGGAGCATGTGTCCAAAGAAACAGTATCCTTCAGACTGATGGTGGGGGTGCTGCCAGGGAATGTTTCCCAGCACCTTGACTTTGGGAGCAGCCTAGAGCAGGCCCAAGGTAATTGGATAATTAAGAAAAAGTCAAAGAGGAGACATTTCACAGATACCTCAGCCAGGTACCATGAGGCCTATGCGATCAAGAATGGAGAGAAGTTTGAGAAATTAGGAAAAAATATTAGTGTCAGCACACAGCTCACTACAAATCAGACAATTCCTAGTGGTCAGATATCTTATGAATGTGGACAATGTGGCAGATATTTCATTCGAATGGTAGACTTCCACCAACATCAGAAATGTCACACTGGTGAAAAGTCTTTTGAATGCAAAGAATGTGGAAAAGACTTCAGATATAACTCATTACTTATTCGGCATCAGATAATCCACACTGGAAAGAAACCATTTAAATGTAAAGAATGTGGAAAAGGTTTAAGTTCAGACACAGCCTTGATTCAGCATCAGAGAATCCACACTGGAGAAAAGCCCTATGAATGTAAGGAGTGTGGCAAGGCCTTCAGTAGCAGCTCTGTCTTCCTCCAGCACCAGAGGTTCCACACTGGGGAGAAGCTCTATGAATGTAACGAATGTTGGAAAACTTTCAGTTGTAGCTCAAGTTTCACTGTCCATCAGCGAATGCACACTGGGGAGAAACCTTATGAATGTAAAGAGTGTGGAAAACGACTAAGCTCCAACACAGCCTTGACTCAGCATCAGCGAATTCACACTGGGGAGAAGCCCTTTGAATGTAAGGAGTGTGGGAAGGCATTTAATCAGAAAATAACCCTGATTCAGCACCAGCGAGTTCACACTGGCGAGAAACCTTATGAGTGTAAAGTGTGTGGTAAAACCTTCAGCTGGTGTGGAAGATTCATTCTGCATCAGAAACTACACACTCAGAAGACACCTGTCCAAGCATAGGGCTATCCATAGTTCGGCCCACAGTGCCTCTCATTTTTTCTCTTTATTTTCATGCTCTTTTTCAGTGTCCTCGCTGTCCTTCCTGGGTAGACACTTGGCTTTCATCATGAAATCTTCCTTAAGTTTTTTGAACCCGTTTCCCCAACATGAAGTCTCTTTATGGTTAGAGAAGACCAAAAAAAAAAAAAAAAAAAAAGGAAAAACAAAAACCAAACTTAGAAACATGAAAGGAAATGTAAGTTTCCAGATTTAAAGGATATGCTGGGTGCCCAGCAGGATGGATTCAAGGGAAACCTACATTAAGGAAAATTGCTGTGAATTACGAAAACACCAAGTTTGAATAAGAGGATCATGGAGAAAAAAATGAGACCCTAAAAGTTTCTAGAGAGAGACAACAAAAGATCAGAAATTAAAGTGGGGCCAGGTGCGGTGGCTCATGCCTGTAATCCCAGGACTGTGGGAGGCCAAGGCGGGCGGATCAGGAGGTCAGGAGTTCGAGACCAGCCTGAACAATATGGTGAAACCCTGTCTCTCCTGGAAAAAAAAAAAAAATACAAAAATTAGGCAGGCGTGGTCTTGCATGCCTGTAATCCCAGCTACTCGGGAGGCTGAGGCAGGAGAATCACTTGAACCACTGAGGCAGAGGTTGAAGTGAGCCAAGATCACACCACTGCACTCCACCCTGGGCGACAGAGTAACACTTTCTGTCAAAAAAATAAAAAATGAAAATGGCATTAGATTTTTCAGCAGCAACCTTCAAAGTCAGATGGCAATGTGTATGCCTTCAGACTTCTCATGGAAAATGTTTTCCCCTGCAATTCTATACTCCAAAGTATAAGTATAAGGCAATTCAGGCCCTTTAAATCCGAAACCTTTATTTCCCATGCATCCTTTCTTATATTTGCAACACTACACAAGAAGTAAACCAGTAAATAAAAAAACAGATACACGGATACCCTATTACAGTCCGTATGTCAGAAGTCTCCTAAATTAAAAAACGGGCCCTGTCCATGTGGAGCCACATGCATCTTGGAAGACATTCCTAGTAGGGTGCAAACTTCAGAGACCTATCTCAGGTTCAGTGTACACCCACCCTACTTACTTACTCTTCAGTTTGTCTTCACTAGACAGTTGTAGTCTGTGCCTTTGCAAAAGTCAGGATGTATATACTCTTTGAGTCAGGTGCAAGGCACCATTTGTCTTAAATTTATTCTTCTCATTGCTGTATCAAGTGATCTCAAAGCTGGAAGCATTTTCTTGCAACTCCATCTAGTTATTTTTTATGATCATGGAAGAACCTACCATTATTGCTGTTATCTGTGGAAATGAGGGAAGACGTAAATGTGTTAGGTTTTAGCATCCCCTCTGGCAGCCAGCTTGATTTTGCCTGTTGCAGGAAGCAGAGAGTAGTGATTAATAATACAGAGCCAGGCAGATTTTGGTTTGAGCCCAGGTGTTTGTCGTTGGTTAAGTTACAAAAACTGCACTAGTTTCCTTATCTGTAAAATGAGGATGACAGTTAATCTACCTCATAAGTTTGTGTTGGGGATTAAATGCATTAATACATGTAGAAGTGTTTCAAACAGTGACTGCATATAATAAAAGTATTACCTATTATTGGCCGGGGGCAGTGGCTCAGGCCTGTAATCTCAGCACTTTGGGAGGCTGAGGTGGGCAGATCACGAGGTCAGGAGATTAAGACCATCCTGGCTAACATGCTGAAACCCTGTCTCTACTAAAAATACAAAAAATTAGCTGGGCATGGTGGCACACACATGTAGTCCCAGCTGCTTGGGAGGCTGAGGCAGGAGACCAGGAAGGCAGAGGTTGCAATGAGCTGAGATCATGCCACTGCACTCCAGCCTAGGCGACAGTGAGACCCTGCCTCCAAAAAACAAAATTACCTATTATTATAATCCTATTGATAAGTTTTGACTTATCAATATGCCAGTGAAACAATTATCACAGTTCAAGATAATAATCAGCCACCACCCCAAAACTTTGCTTGTACCCCTCCCTAATCCCTTCTTCTTGGCCCTTCACAGGCAACCACTGGCTTGCTTTCTGTCACTTGGATTAATTTTCGTTTATTTTTTGGTCTGGTGTCTTTCACTCAGCATAATTACTTTGAGATTCACCCATGTTGTTGCATATATATCAATAGTTCATTCTTTTTTATTGCTGAGTAGTAGTCCACTGTATGGATATGCCATAATTTGTTTATTCATTGACCTGTTGATGGCCATTTGGGTTGTTTCCAGTTTTTGGCTATTACAAATAAAGCTGCTATGAACATTTGTGTCCACATCTTTGTAAGAATATATGCTTTCATTTATCTTGATACCAGGAGTGGAATAGCTAGGTCATTAGGTAGGTTGTGTATATTAAACGTTTTCCATTTTTATTGCATTTTTATTTTTTAGAGGTTGGGAGGGGGCGGTTCTTGCTTTGTTGTTGAGGCTGGACTCAAACCCCTGGGCTCAGCGTATCCTCCTGCCTCAGTCCTTCTGTCCTACTCTCAGTAGCTGGGACTACAGGTGTGCACCACCATACCCTATTTAACTTTTTGAGAATCTTCAAAACTGTTTTACGAAAGAATTTGTGCCACTGTACATTTCCACTTGTATTGTATGACAGTTGTACTTCCAATACATCTATGCCTACACTTGATGTCAGGTTTTAAAATTTTAGCTATTCTAATTGTTTAATGCTATCCCATTGTGGTTTTAATTTGCATTTCTCTAATGACTATTGTGCTTATTTGTGTTCCATATATCTTATTTGATGAAGTGTCTGCTCATATCTTTTGCCCATGTTTTTACTGGGTTTTGTTTTATCAGTCTTTGAGAGGTCATTATTTATTGTGGATACAAGTCTTTTTCAGATATGTGATTTTTAAATATTTTCTTCTAGCCTGTGGTTTGTCTTTTCATTCTCATAACAGTGTTTTTTTTTGGTTTTTTTGTTTTTTTCTTTTTTGAGATGGGGTTTCACTCTTGCCCGGGCTGGAGTGCAGTGGCACCATCTTGGCTTACTGCAACCTCTGCCTCCCAGGTTCAAGTGATCCTCCCACCTCAGCCTCCCAAGTAGCTGGGATTACAGGTGCACATGATGACAGTGTCTTTTAAAGAGCAGAAGACATTAGTATGCATGAAATCTGATTTATCAGTTTATTTATTTTATTTATTTTTAAATAGAGATGGGGTCTCAGTGTGTTGCACAGGCTGGTCTTGAACTTCTGGGCCCAGTGAGCCTCTTGCCTTGACCTCCCAAAGTGCTGGAATTACAGGCGTGAGCCACTGTGCCTAGCCTGTTTTTTTTTTTGAATGGATCATGGTTTCAGAGTCAAATCTAAGACATCTTTGCTTTACCCACATTTGCAAAGATATTTTTCCTGTTTTCCTTTTAGAAGTTCTATAGTTTTGTTTTTTTGTTTGTTTGTTTGTTTTACAGAGTCTCACTCTGTTGCCCAGGCTTGAGTGCAGTGGCAGAGTGGCAGGATCTCAATCTGCAACTTCAGAGGTTGCTCACTGCAACTTCCACCTCCTAGGTTCAAGCAATTATCCTGCCTTAGCCTCCTGAGTAGCTGGGATTACAGGCCTGTGCCACCATGCCCAGCTAATTTTTGTATTTTTAGTAGAGATGGGGTTTTGCCATGTTGGCCAGGCCGGTCTCGAAATCCTGACCTTAAGTGATCTGCCCGCCTCGGTCTCCCAAAGTGCTGAGATTACAGGTGTGAGCCACCGTGCCTGGCCAGAAGTTTTATAGTTTTAGGCTTTACATTTAATTATATCATCTATTGAGTTAATTTTTGTCTGAGGCAAGGATCTAAGTTTTTTTTTTTTTTTTACTTCATATAATTATCCTATTGTAGCACCATTTTTTTTTTTTAAGAGATGGGTCTTACTATGTTGTACAAGCTGAAGTGCACTGTTATTCACAGGCATGATTATAGTGTACTGTACCCTTGAATTCGTGGTCTCAAGTGATCCTCCTGCCTCAGTCTCCTGAGAAGCTGAGACTACAAGTCTGTGCCACTGTTGCCTGGTCTGTAATACCATTTTGTGAAAAAAGTTCCCCCATTGAATTGCCTTTGTACCATTGTGAATCAGAAGTCCATATATGTGTGGGTCTATTTATAGATTCTGTTCCATTGATCTGTTTGTCTTGATGCCATTAAGGCACTGCCTTTGTTATTGTAGTTATCTAATAAGTGTTGAAGTCATATAGTGTTAGTTCTCTGACTTTGTTCTTTGTCAGGGTGTTTTGGCCATTAGAGGTCTTTTGCATTTGCATATGAATTTTAGAATCAGTTTTTCAGTTTCTATAAAACACCTCCTGGGAGTTTGATTGGGATTGCATTGAATATAATGATCAATTTATGGAGAATTGACAACTATATAGAGTCTTTTGACCCATGGACATGGTAGATCTCCCCATTTATTTAGATATTAATTTCCTTCAGCAATGTTTTATAATTTTTACTGTGCAGATCTTTCACACTTTTCCCCAGATGCATCTAAAAATTTCATCTTTTTCATGCATAAGTACTGAATAACTTATGATACTTGTAATAATAAACAGTGAATTTCCAGTTTTTGCTGACATATAGGAATATAATTGGTTTCTATATATTAACCGCATATCCTGCAACCTTGCACAACTCACTTATTAGTTCTAGTAACATTTTATAGATTCCATAGGATTTTTCAACATTGAGAATCATGTTTGCAAATAACAGTTTTACTTCTTCCTTTCTAATTCTGGATGCTTTTTTGTTTTTTGCCTTATTGTAGTGGCTAGTGGGTGGGAATGGTGTGTTTTTAGGGAGCGCTAATCTCTCTGGCATTGATCAGGAAAGAGACATTCAGCTCCAGAGACTTTAATTTTGCTGTTATGTGAACTGACTCACAGTTGCAAAGTCTAAAGTTTCCCATATCTTTTGGTTCACTTTGCTCTTTAGCTTCCTCTAAGCAGCACTGCGTATAGATTGTTTCTGTTGAAGCTGTTCTGGAAAAGAATGGGCCTCTTGTAGCATGGTCCCAATTTTCTCCTCAGACTGCTCATGATTCCTGTCATGGTTCCAACCTGGGGATTTTAGGCACTTTGTCTCGCCTACCAAGACTTTCATCTCTTCTCCCTGCACCATAATACCAAATGGAGGAGTTACATGTCCAATCTTGTTCCTTCTAGTTAGTTCAAGTTAGAACTAATTGGAATAACTGTCTGATACTCTTTAGAGTTTGTGGTGTATAAATGTGTACATGTACGTACGCCCATATATGTGTGTCCATTTCTCTAGATTCACGGTAGATACTCTTTGATAGGTTTAGAGAAGGGGCAGTATGCAAATATATGTTCTAATGCTATTATTCTTGGAAATCTAATTCATCTACTTGAAACAATTGCTCTTCATAAATGTTACAATAAAAGTACTATAAAAAGGACTGTTTCTGTGGTAGGTAAAAAATGTGTTTAGCCAGCTCCCGAAATGGTCCCCAGTGATTCTCATTCTGGCATTCACACCCTTGTGTATCTCATCCAACACTGAATCATGACTGGCCTGTGATGATAGTATACTGAGGAAATGACAGCAGGTGACTTCCAAAGCTAGGACATAAATCATATTGCCACTTCTGCCTTGACCTCTTGGGCTGCTCACCTGAGGTGGAAGTGGAAGTCTGCTGCTGTGTTGTGAGGATACTCAGCCATGTACAGATACCTGGTGTGGGAAAGGAGGTTTTTTTTCTTTTTCTTTTTCCTTTTTTTTTTTTTTTTTTTTTGAGACAGAGTCTTGCTCTGTCCCCTGGGCTGGAGTGCAGTGGCGGGATCTTGGCTCATTGCAACCTCTGTCTCCCAGGTTCAAGCGATTCTCCTGCCTCAGCCTCCCAAGTAGCAGGGATTACAGGTGTGTGCCACCACGCCTGGCAAATTTTTGTATTTTTAGTAGAGACGGGGTTTCGCTATGTTGGCCAGGGTGGCCTCAAACTCCTGACCTCAGGTGATCTGCCTGCCTTGGCCTCCCAAAGTGCTGGGATTACAGGTCTGAGCCACTGTACCCGGCACAAGAAGGGAAGTTTCACACTAATAGCCAGCACCTATGTGCCAACCATGTGAGTGAGTTACCTTTGAGGCAAATCCCCAGCCTCAGTCCAACTTTAAAGTGACTGCAGTCCCAGGTGACACCTGAGTAGACCCTCATGAGAGATCCCAAGCTAGTACCATCCAGCCAAGCCACTCCTGAATTCCTCATCCACAGAACTCATTTTTTTTTTTCTTTTTCTCTTTTTAGGACTGACTGACCTATGTTCACTGATTCATAGAAACTTTAAGAGATAGTGTGTTTTGTTTTCAGCCATAAGGCTTTAGGGTGATTTGTTATGCAGCAGTAGATACCTAGTATACTCTCTGTAATAGGACTTCATAAGTCAGCCTAATTCTTAAGGAATAACAAATCCAAGAAGTGGGACCCCTGTAATAAAGCAATATATCTAGATACCCAGGATCATTTTTTATCTTTTAGTGGTGGGAGACCAATTCCCCTTTATAGCATGGAAATGCCTGGTGAGGAGGAGCCTGGTATCTGGAACTGTGTTCAGGAGAAGTATCAGTGTGATCAAGGTAAAACAAAGTCTGTCCATCTTGGCACCACTTTGATACTGGAGAAAGGCTCCTGTCCAGAAAGAAGGGCACAGTAGAGAGGTACTTGCCAAAGAGCTGGGGAGGGCTGCCACTGACTGGCTGGCTTCAGGAAGTGTTTATCACTGACTGGCTCATGTTCAGAAGCTTGGAGTGACGCTGTTGTGTATTGGTTGATTTTCAGAGTTACGTGTACTGATCTAAAATTATGTAAATTAATGGCAAGTACTTGTTAGTGACTTGGGACTTTGGTCAAAAAACAGTCTTTTCCTTCCCTGAATATGAAAAATAAGTTCTTTTAATTAGCAGCCTCCCCTCTTCACTGTTTTTTCTTCCTGCAGTCCAACTTACAGAACAGACCATAAAGGACTGTCCAGATCATTATTTGTGGAAGTATGATATATATATATTTCAGCCGGTGTTAACATTTAAGTTATTTAAGTGCCAGTTACTGAGCAGAAAAATAGCTCTAACTACGAGTTTTTGTAATTTATTGGAAAAAGCTAAATGTAAGACATTTAGGGTGTCCTGACAAAGTCAACACTGGACAAGATCATTTAATATAGGACATGTCCTGTATATACAGGATGCCTGGCAACCGTAGCCAGGGTGTTTTGGCTGTTAAATGAATCTGTCCTAAAAGGTTCCATGCACATCTAGGTCCTTGGAAGGCAGAGGGCTAAAAGGGCGAGTGGAAACCATGGTTTCCCTGAGGACTGCCCAGCTGAGGACCTAAGCAAGATCCTAGGCTTGGGCCTCTTAGAGATGGCAAAGCAGGCGCCATTCTCCCCTCACCCGCACGGCCCAGGCTTCAGGTGAGCCACGGGGTGAAGGCGGCCAACAGCTGAGGCGCTGCCAGTGAACTGGGGCCCCACTTGTGCCTAAAGGGTGAGGTATGGGTACAGCCAGGCTGCATCAGTCGGTGACACTCCCAAGGCAATGCGGACGGCTGCCGGAGAAACCCAGGCTGACAGCGCCACACTGCCGGTCCGCCGCCGGCCTCTCAGCCCAGCCGGTCGCCGCGACCTCTCCTCTTCCGCAGGGCGGGGCCAGCCATGAGAGGCGGGGCGGGTCTGGCCGCGGGGCGACCGAGATGGCGGCCTCCGGGGGCCTAGAGGGGCCCTGAGCGCGCACTCGCCTTTCCGGCTCGGCCTTTAGTTAGTTACCAGCACCTGGGTGTTCGGCAGAGCGTGGGTTTCAGCGAGTTCTACGTGCCAGGTCCGCCCGGTGCCGGCTTCCTCGCTGCCCCTGGCGGCTCGTCACCTCCCACTTCCCCTGAACTTGGTCCCAATGGCGGCCCGCCCCTCCTTCACCCGGACCGTGGGCATCTGGGCCTCGCTGAAGCCGCCAAGGTGGTTACTCTGGCTTCTACAGCCCGGGTCCAGCCCTTTGCCACCGAGGCCTGATACTCTTTTATGCCCTAAAGAATTTGCCCTGACAGCCTCTCGCTCCCGGTACTGACGTTTCTGATGTTTGGGGTCGCCTGCTTTCTTGGGTGGAGTGTTAAGATCCCGGTTGGGTGGGGTCTCCGGTCAGCATCACCCACTGGGACGCTGAGTATTTTACCCTTAATTCGCATTTAGCCACCCCAGTCCCTCTTCTCCTGAGGTTCTTTCTTTTGGGTCAGCGTCATCTTGCCTATAAGCATTCTGTAAAGACTTTACGTTTGTAGAGATCCAATACAATAGGGACAGGGCTCTTGGGTCCCTCAGGCTGCCCGTGGGAATGGGCTCAAAAAAAGCTCTTCGGACTGAGCAGGCAGATGGAAGATTGTCCTGAAGACCAGGCAGAACAGCTCATAAGAAGGTCGGGGCTATCAGCGTGAGAACAATTAGAGGGAGTCCTAGTAGAATCCCCGTGCATCCAGTGCTGGAAATGTGGAAACTAGGATGACCGTAGGTTGCTGTAGGTGATGGAGGACAGGGTCCTTAGCACTCATGGCTGTTTTTCTCTTAGCTCCTGAGGATCTTGCTTGTCCAAACCCAGAAGACAGTGCATGAAGCTGGGGGACATCCGCCATGCTCCAAGCAACTTGGCCTCAGGTGAGCTGAGAGCTTAAGTCTTTTTTTTTTTTTTTTTAAACTCACTTTAGCTATCACATAATCAGGAAAGGATGAGGAAGGCCTAACTTGGCCAAGCTGTGTTTTCCCTTTTGTATCTATCTCTAGGGCTATGGCGGATGTAAATATGTACTGGGGAAATGAAAGTTTTGTGTATAGAGAGTGGATGCATAGATTTAAATGGAAGACAGGGGACCCATGCCAATGAATTCTTTCTGAATGTGGAAATCCAGATCATGTTCTAGAAATGAAAGTTACCTGCTGAAATCAGACTTTTTTGTTTTGTTTTGTTTTGAGACGGAGTCTCGCCCTGTCGCCCAGGCTGGAGTGTAGTGGTGCCATGATCTCGGCTCCCATCCTCTGCCTGCCGAGTTCAAGTGATTCTCATACCTCAGCCTCCTGAGTAGCTGGGATTACAGGTGTGCGCCGCCATGTGCGGTTAATTTTTGTCTTTTTAGTAGAGACGGGGTTTACACCACGTTGGCTAGGCTGGTCTCAAACTCCTGAGTTCAGGTGATCCGCCCACTTCGGCTTCCCAAAGTGCTGGGATTATAGGCATGAGCCTCCACGCCAGCCTGAAATCAGAAATTCTTTATTGGAGAGATTGCCCACGAATTGTATTGCATGTATCCCAGAGAGATTAGTATTGTTACTTAAATATACATTTTCTAAATGCTAGATGCAAGGACTGTGAAGTTGAAGGGAAAGCTGGATGTACTCTAGAAACCGGAAGGGGTCAGAGAAAGTGGTTCAATATGAAATGGAAGAAATAGATACCTGTATTATAGGTCATGGTGAGGACAGTGGTTTCTGTATGGTTCATTGGGAAGGCACTGAAGAATTTTAGGCAGGGAGATGACAGAGTGACAGAGTTGGATTTATATATTAAAAGGATCTTCCCAGCCCTTAGTGGCAAATTCTGTGGAAAGGTGTTGGTCAATTAAGAAGATATTGCGGTCAGGTAAGATATTAAGTGTTGTCCTCTTTTTTTTTTTTGAGACGGAGTTTCGCTCTTGTCACCTAGGCTCTAGTGCAATGGTGTCATCTTGGCTCACCACAACCTCCGCCTCCTGGGTTCAGGCGATTCTCCTGCCTCAGCCTCCCAAGTAGCTGGGATTACAGGCATGTGCCACCACGCCTGGCTAATTTTGTATTTTTAGTAGAGATGGGGTTTCACCATGTTGGCCAGGCTGCATTTTACTTTTTAATTAAATTAATTTATTTATAGTTTTTATTTTCTGGAGCAGTTTTCGGTTCACAGCAAAATTAAATGGAAGGTACAGAGATTTCCCATGTATTCCCTGCCTCTACACATGTATATACAAATTCTGATAGAAGTTCAAATACACGTCTGGTATCAGCACAGTACAATGTCAGTGTTTTTAGAAGAATGGAAATCCTTTTTTTCTTTCCTTATTCTCCGATATGTCCTAAACAGCATACGAGGTTTGATTGAGAAATAACTTACTGCGAAACCATTTGACACTGGTACTTAAAATAATTTTTTAGAGCAGTTTTAGTTGATAACAAAATTGGGCAGAAAGCAAGAGTTCCCATTGATCTCCTGCCACCACAAAACGCACAACCTTCTTCAATATTAATGTTCCACATCAGAGTAACACTTTTGTTATAGGGAGTGAACCTATACTGACACATCAGTGTCATTCAAAGTCGATAGTTTACATTAGGGTTCACTCTTGATGATGACATGTATCCACTATTATAGTATTATGCAGAATAGTTTCACTGCCCTAAAAATACCTTATGCTTCTCTTACCCATCCTTACTTTCCCCTTACTCGCATCCCAGTTGACAACCATCAATTGATTTTTGTATTCTCATCATAGTTTTGCCAGTTCCAAAATGTCATATAGCCAGAATCATACAGGATGTAGCATTTTCAGATTGGCTTCTTTCACTTAGTGATAATGCATTTCATTTCCTCTATGTCTTTTCATGGCTTGATAGATCATTTTGTTTTAGTGCTGAATAATATTCCATTGTCTATATATACTACAGCTTATCCATTCACCTACTGAACGACACCTTGGTTGGTTCCAAGTTTTGGCAATAATGAAAAAAAGCCCCTATAAATGTCCACCTACAGGTTTTTGTGTGGACAGAAGTTTTCGACTCCTTTAGTTAAGTACCAAGGAGCATGACTGCTGGGTTGTATGGTAAGAGTGTGTTTAGTTTGTAAGAAATTGACAAACTCTTTTCCAAAGTGGCTGTCCCATTTTGCATTAATTCCCACCAGCAGTGAATGAGAGTTCTGTTGTTTTGCATCCTGGCCAGCATTTGGTGGTGTCAGTGTTTTGGATTTTCGCCTTTCTAATAGGTATGTAGTGGTATCTCATTGTTTTCATTGTGGTTCCCTAATGACATATACTCTTGAGCATAGTTTCATATGCCTATTTGCTATCTGTATATTTGCTTTGTTGAGGTGTCTGTTGAGGTTTTTTGCCTAGTTCTTAATTGGCTTGTTCATAAAGAGTTCTTTGTATATTTTGGATAATAGTGCTTTATCAGATATGTCTTCTGCAGATATTTTCTCCCACACTTTAGTATGTCTTCTCATGTTCTTAATGTGTTATCCTTTTAAAATATAGTTTAATTACCCCTCTTTTTTTTTCTTTCAATTGTTTTCTCCAAAACATTTTTTGCTAGTTTTTCACGCATGCTTTTCTAGATGATGTTAAATGATCTCCCACCCCTGCACAAATTTCATGGATTTTTTTTGGTAGGAGAGTGGATTTTATTGAATTCATGAGTAAATTTGGAGATAATTGACATCTTTACAAGTTTGATTCTTCCCGTTCAGAAACACTGTAAGTTCCAATTTATTCAGTTCTTTTTAAATGTATCTTAGTAAACATTTCGTGTTCTTCCATCCTGTTCTCACTGATTTCTCTTAGGTCCATTCTTAGCAATTTTTTGTGTGAATGGCATCTTAGTTTCTTTCAGTGTATCTTCCAGTTGTTTATGATGGTACTTAGGAAAGCTAATAATTTTGGTTTACTTATTCTGTATCTAGATAACTTAGTGAATTGTTTTATAAGTTCTAAATGTTTTCAGTTTGTTTTCTTGGTTCTTAGATGTCTTTAGGCGATAGTTATTTCATCTGCAAGCAGAGATATTTATGTTCATTCCTTTCCTATATATATGCTCCTTTCCCATCTTTTGCAGAAAGTAAAACCTCAGCTTATGGTAAATTGTCAACTATCAACTTTAATGGATTTGCTCTAGCATTTTACTGTTTAGATGGTGTTTGCTGTTGGTTTCTTACTCTCTTCATAAGTTAAAACAATTTTTTTAATGGTTAAACTGTTTTTGAAATAAACTCTTAGGAAATATATATTAAGCATCTGGTACATGTTAGGCACTCTGCTGTGTGCTAGTAAACCAATCATGAACAAACAATTCTTGCCTCATGGAGTTACATTCTGGTGGGCGGAGATAGATAGTAAACCATATCATATGACAAGATGAATAATACTGTGGAGAAAAATGAAATAAGGTGAGGTACATAGGGACCATCCACAGGAAGAACAAAAAGATATCCCAAACCCAACTGCCTTAAAACAATGTTTTTTCCTTAATATTAGGCATTTTCTAGGGCTCATGAAACTTGAGGATAGTAGATGGCAGGAGAGGCAGACAGTTTGTGGAAGAAGAGATGATGGATGTAGGCTGGGAGGAGAAAGTTGTGAGAGAAGCTCTGGAGATGTCAGGGTGTGAGGTTTGACTTGCTATAAGTGGAGGTGAAATTTGGTTTTATCTGTGAGCCTGTGGTTACTGTCCTCAGAAGCCCTTAATGGCTTGTTGAAGCAGTACAGTAATTGTATACAGGACAACATGATCCAGTCTGCTGTTTGGGCTTTTGGCTCACATTATTTTGGGGGCCCTTTGGACCTTGTCATTGCTCAGTTTAAAGACTGGCTCTCCCTTTGAGGAGTGTCTGCGTTTATTTTATTTTTTCCTTTCAGCGTCTCTTTTAGAGCTGAGTTCTCTGCTTGCTCTTGTTTGAAAAGACACCCTCTCATAAGGACCTGCGTGCAGAGCCAGTAGAGCTGCTGTAAGCAGTTTGAGTTGCCAGAATTTATCCTTGATGTACAGTTCTTCCCTCCTTCCTTCAAGACCAGTTACAGTCATATTCCTTTTTCTCTATTCCCCTGTGCCCACTCCAGTCCATATGCTGCTTTAAGGGCTCCCAGGAGACAGAATGTAGAATGTGCATGCAAGAGTTAGGAGCTTGACTGTGCCTCTGTTGGTAGGTATTTTATTTTCAGCATCTGAAAAGAACAAGGCTGACTGCATAGCGTAATAAGACTCTTCTGGGAGGTGGAATCATCTGTGGGAGCATCAAGGTGAGAAAGCGTACAGGTCATGAAACGTCCTCCAAGCTGAGAGTCTAGTCTCTGTGATTTGCAGTATGCTGAACTCTAGAAGAAGAGAAAGGCCGGGTACAGTGGCTCATGCCTGTAATCCTAGCACTTTGGGATCTACTTTTGGGTGGATCACCTGAGGTCAGGAGTTCAAGACCAGCCTGGCCAAAATGGTAAAACCCTGTCTCTACTAAAAATACAAAAATTAGCTAGGTGTGGTGGTTGGCACCTATGATCCCAGCTACCTGGGAAGCTGAGGCAGGAGAATCGCTTGAACCCAGGGGGCAGAGGTTGCAGTGAGCCAAGATCGTGATACCTCACTCCAGCCTGGGCAACAGAGTGAGATTCTGTCAAAAAGAAAAACAAAACAAAAAAAAAACAGAGAAAGTAGCCAATGGACACCATCTGGAACTGCTCTGGGGCCTCATGGAAGGTTCAGAGGCTCGGGCTTCCAGGGTGGTGTGTGTAGTTTTGAAATAGATGACCCCCAATTTAAATTGGGGGAGGGGGCCCATATGGCCTGGAGGGAGTACACTAAAGATGGTTTGAATGGTGATTTTTGGAATTGAGGAGTTTGAGAAGCTGTTCTCCAAAGATAGGGCAGCACCAGGTTCAGGAGTTAGCCATGTTTTTGGAGAAGTTTGTGAGCCCAGTGTGGGAGACAGCTTGGTGTGTTAGTAGAGCCCACGTTTCTTGTCTGGCAGATCTGTATTGAAGTTCCCGTTCTACCATTTCCTGGCTATGTGATCTTCAGCAAAGTAATTGAACTTTTGAATCTAAGTTTCATCATTTGAAAAATGGGAATAGTAATTCTTATTTCACATATGTTTTGTAATGATTAAATGAAAAACAAGATGTAAAATTACCAACCTTGGCTGGGCGTGGTGGCTCACACCTGTAATCCTAGCACTTTGAGAGACTGAGGCAAGTGGATTGCTTGAGCCTAGGAGTTTGAGATCAGCCTGTGCAATATGGTGAAACCCTGTCTCTAAAAAAAAAAAAAATAGGCCGGGCATGGTAGCTAGCTCATGCCTGTAATCCCAGCACTTTGGGGAGCTGAGGTGGACGAATCACCAGAGGTCAGGAGTTTGAGACTAGCCTGGCCAACATGTTGAAATCCCGTCTCTACTAAAAATACAAAAATTAGCTAGGTGTGGTGGCGCATGCCTGTAATCCCAGCTACTTGGGAGACTGAGGCTGGAGAATCACTTGAATTTGGGAGGCAGAGATTGCAGTGAGCCGAGATTGCATGACTGCACTCCAGCCTGCCTAGGTGACAGAGCAAGACTCCGTCTCAAAAAAATAATTTAAATAAATAAATAAATAAATAAATAAAATAACAAACCTAGGGGCCTGGTGGACAGGGCTAATCAACAAGTATAGTTGTCTTCATTCTTGGGAAGATGGAGATAGCCCCAGGGGAGGGAGTCAGAGAGTGGAATACCTAGTGAAGCGACAGCGTTGGTGGATGTGATGGAGCTCAGAAAACTGGGGGACAGATCTGTGCCCAGGGACCTGGCACTGCCAGCTTGTCTTTCAAGACTGGTGGTTCAGAGAAGAGGGTCAGAATGGGCAAGCTAAAGGTTTCTTTTAAGAGAGCCAGCTTTCTGATAAGGCAGAAAGGTGGAAAAGAGAAATTTGCAAAATACTGGTGATATTTCTAACATGCTTCTCTCTACATTGTAGACAGTGTTGGGGAGAACCAAAGAGAAGCAGGTGGGAGCTTCTCTTTGTAGACAGTATTAGGGAGAACCAAAGGGAGCAGATGGGGGCTGTGCATGTGCCCCTTGGATGGGTGGATACAGGGTGTATTAGTCCATTTTCACGCTGCTGATAAAGACACACCTGAGACTGGGAAGAAAAAGAGGTTTAATTGGACTTACAGTTCCACATGGCTGGGGAGGCCTCAGAGTCATGGTGGGAGGTGATAGATCCTTCTTAACATTGTGGCGGCAAGAGAAAAATGAGAGAGTTTGCGCAGGGGAACTCCTCTTTTTAAAACCATCAGATCGGCCGGGCGCGGTGGCTCAAGCCTGTAATCCCAGCACTTTGGGAGGCCGAGATGGGCGGATCACAAGGTCAGGAGATCGAGACCATCCTGGCTAACCCGGTGAAACCCTGTCTCTACTAAAAAATACAAAAAACTAGCTGGGCGAGGTGGTGGGCGCCTGTAGTCCCAGCTACTTGGGAGGCTGAGGCAGGAGAATGGCATAAACCCGGGAGGCAGAGCTTGCAGTGAGCTGAGATCCGGCCACTGCACTCCAGCCTGGGCAACAGAGCGAGACTCCGTCTCAAAAAAAAAACCATCAGATCTCGTGAGACGTACTCACTGTCACGAGAACAGCATGGGAAAGACTTGCCCCCATGATTCAATTATCTCTCACCAGGTCCCTCCCACAACATGTGGTAATTCAAGGTGAGATTTGGGTGGGGACACAGCCATACCATATCACAGGGTGAGTAGTTGCTGTCTGTAGTGGTTGGTGTATAGAAAATAAGGAGAGAGGATTACGGAGTACCTGAGGGTAGGAGGTGCCGGGGGACAGATCTGTGAAGCCAGGAACCTAGGAGTTGATGCTGTTACCAGGGAGAAAGCAACTGGATGCCAGGCTATAAGAATCAGTAGCAGCTAGGGGCTCCAGAGCTGAGTAGGTGGGAGAGTGTTGGGGCTCCCCATTTGAAAGTGGAACTACTGGCTGAGGGCTCGCCCCTGGCTGTGGTTGTGGATGCTCTTGTTTGAGCAGATCTTCCGTGGGGCTCAGAGTTGTGGTTGCAGGCAGGTTTATCCCTTCCCTGAAGCTCAAGCTGCTCCCTTCTTCCTTCTACTCCTCACTCAGAGATTGAGCAGGAACCTGTTGTTTCAGGAGTCAGTGACCTTTGAGGATGTGGCTGTTTACTTCACCCAGAATCAATGGGCCAGCCTCAACCCTGCGCAGAGGGCCCTATACGGGGAGGTGATGCTGGAGAATTATGCAAATGTGGCTTCCCTGGGTAAGGCCTCCCTCCCTCTGTGGCCCTTTGTAACAGTTTGATATCTTCCTCAGATGTTTTGGGGATTCTAGTAGCCCTTGGGTTTGATGACTTCAGAGGAGAGTTTTGCAATCACCAGCCTCCAGAAATACTGGGTAGGGAAATCCCTGGGTTTCTTTGTTTTTGTTTGTTTGTTTGTTTGTTTTTTGCTTTTTTGTTTGTTTTGAGACAGGGTCTTGCTCTGTCATCTAGGCTGGAGGGCAGTGGCATGGCCATGGCTCACTGCAGCCTCAAACTCCTGGGCTCAAGGAATTCTCCTGCTTCAGCCTCCCAAGTATCTGGGACTATAGACGTGTGCCACTGTGCCTGGCTTCCCTTTGGTTTTGAAATTAGACTTCCTTATACTCCAGGAACAGTGTGGTCCTGGGCCCTGAGGGAAAGCATTCTTTCTGGCACCCTAGGTGAGCCCTTTGTTCCTTTGTCCATCCAGTTTTCTGGGGCTGTTGGCCCTCCCTTTGTGGAAGGGTCTCCCAGGAGAGCAGTAGGTACATTTTTCCTGAGGGGGTTTCCCTTCTTCTGAGTCAGGGCCAGATTGCAGCTTCTTTCTGAGGAGAATCATACCTCCTTGGCTTTATCGTGGAGCACAGTTTGGACCACCTTGGCGGAACTCTCACTTGGTCTGCTGATGTTCCATTTCTCTCCCAGATAGCCTGATGGAGGGTGGGCTGAGAAAGATCCCAGGAATAGCTCTGGACATCTCCCCTCCATTTATCTTTCTCTTTTCTTCATAAAGTAGCGTTTCCATTCCCCAAACCTGCTCTGATCTCCCACCTGGAGAGAGGGGAAGCACCATGGGGCCCAGATCCCTGGGACACCAAGATTCCAAGAGGCATCGGTCAAGGTGAGTATGAGAATCCAGTGGTTAAGTTTCTTGTTTTGCCTTCCTGGTTTACTAGGTAAGAAGCGTTTCTTATGCTTCAGGGAACAAAGCTCCCAGTTATTTATAAGTCGATACTCACTGCACTGTCAGACCTCATACTGAGTTCTGACCCTGAGCTTCGAAAGACCGCCTCTAGGAGTACATGGCCTCGCGCTGTCTGCACATTCATGTGGCTGTCCTCCGAGGCAGAAAAGCTGTGACCCAGTAGCTCCTAAACCACTTTTTTCTTACTTACTGGTGGAGAGGTTTTAATTGTATGCCATTTTTCATTGCAAAGAAGTGGGGTTTCAGCCAATTTTTTTTTTTGAGACGGAGTCTTGCCCTGTCTCCCGGGCTGGAGTGCAGTGGCCGGATCTCAGCTTACTGCATGCTCCGCCTCCCGGGCTTACGCCATTCTCCTGCCTCAGCCTCCCGAGTAGCTGGGACTACAGGCGCCCACCACCTCGCCCGGCTAGTTTTTTGTATTTTTTTAGTAGAGACGGGGTTTCACTGTGTTAGCCAGGATGGTCTCGATCTCCTGACCTCGTGATCCGCCCGTCTCGGCCTCCCAAAGTGCTGGGATTACAGGCTTGAGCCACCGCGCCCGGCCTTCAGCCAAATTTAAGGAAAATATGATTTTTTTGGGCCAAACTGACTTATTTGTGCTATAGCTCTAAATTTTACTTTAGGCCTTCAGCCCTGAAAAGAATGGCTTTAATTGGCCTTTTTAGTATCTAAATCACTTAAGAGTTTCAATTGCCCTAATCTTTAGATCTACATTATATTTACCATAGGTGGGACTATAGATGAAAGGGCTAGGAATATTCTCCCATCATAGCCCCCTACACACACACATGCACACACACAGACACATACGCACATGCACATGTGCACACACACGCCACCTAAAATTTCCCTGAGATGACTTACCAGTCCTGGAAGGTTTTAGTTAGTTGCGTTTCCGTTTTTTTGAAAGAAAATTTCAAGCCTTCTCACACATATATGCTTTTGTATATAGTGGTTCCTTTAGCAGTGGTACCACAGTGGCTTACAGCTCTCTGATCCAACTTCTGTTCCAGCTGACTTTCTGAAACTAATCATCTTTTATCCCAGAATATTGTGTGGAATATTTAAATATAGGATAATTAGGATATTGTTTAGAATTTGGGGTGATTGCCTGGATTACAGGTAGGACATTGGGATCCATTTTTTTCCTGGTTTGTGTTTCTCAGTCTGCAAGACCTCTTGTAGTGTTGGAGCTGCTTCTCTATTCTTCCCAGTCTCTCATTCCTTTCTCCTCTTCTGGGTTTCTGTCTGTCTTTAAAAAATTTTCCCATTTCTCGCTGTTCTTTCTTATTCTCTCCTTCTTTTTTCTTTCTTGTCCCTCCTGCCTTCTTTCCTTCTCATTCTTGATTCTCCTTCTTCCCATTTCACCTACCTTAGTTCAGTTTTCCAGCCTTCCTCATGGGGAGCACTTCTTGGCTATCTTTTCTGTTCCGTTTCTGTGTCTTTACTTCTCCAATTCTATGTCAATATTTTTCTATTTTTTTTTTTGAGACAGGGTCTAGCTCTGCTGCCCAGTCTGAAGTGCAGTAGCACGATCTCCACTCACTGCAACCTCTGCCTCCTGGGCTCAAGTGATCCTCCCACCTGAGCCTCCCTAGTAGCTAGGACCACAGATGTGTGCCACCACACCTGGCTAATTTGTGTATTTTTTTGTGGAGATGGGGTTTTGCTACATTGCCCAGGCTGGTCTCGAATTCCTGAGCTCAAGCCATCCGCCTGCCTCAGCCTCCCAAAGTGCCGATATTACAGGCATGAGCCACCACACCTGGCCTGTCATTATTTTTCTTTGTCTCTCTCATCCTCCTTTATAGATGCTTGTATATAACCATTTCACAGGTATGTTTTTAAAAATTACATTCTTCAAGAGAAAATTAGGAACACTGGATCCTACTTTTCTCCCAGTTTTGTAACTAGGAACACTTGTGGTTTCTTTGGTCAGGTGGTGAGTCCTGGATCAAAAATGAAGGGCCAGTTATAAAGCAGGAAGCCTCTGAAGAAACAGAGTTGCACAGAATGCCGGTAGGAGGACTTCTCAGGAATGTTTCTCAGCACTTTGATTTTAAAAGCAAGGCAATGCAGCAGACTTTCAATCTAAATCCAAACCTGATACTTCGAGGTGGAATGAAGTTCTATGAATGTAAAGAATGTGGGAAAATCTTCCGATATAACTCAAAGCTCATTCGGCATCAGATGAGTCACACCGGGGAAAAGCCCTTTAAGTGTAAGGAGTGTGGCAAAGCTTTCAAGTCCAGCTATGACTGTATTGTACATGAGAAAAACCACATTGGAGAAGGGCCCTATGAATGTAAGGAGTGTGGCAAAGGTTTGAGTTCCAACACAGCCTTGACTCAGCATCAGAGGATCCACACTGGAGAGAAACCCTATGAATGTAAAGAGTGTGGGAAGGCTTTCCGTAGGAGTGCGGCCTACCTGCAGCATCAGAGATTACACACGGGAGAGAAACTCTATAAATGTAAGGAATGTTGGAAAGCTTTCGGTTGTAGGTCACTTTTTATTGTCCATCAGAGAATTCATACTGGGGAGAAACCTTACCAGTGTAAGGAGTGCGGCAAAGCCTTCACTCAGAAAATAGCCTCCATTCAGCATCAGAGAGTTCACACTGGGGAGAAGCCTTATGAATGTAAGGTGTGTGGGAAAGCCTTCAAATGGTATGGAAGTTTTGTTCAGCATCAGAAATTGCACCCTGTGGAGAAGAAGCCGGTCAAGGTTCTTGGGCCATCCCTAGTCAGTCCCCAGTGCCCCTCTCCAGCCTTACCTCCTGTTCTTCTCCAGGGATCCTGTTCTGCTCCAGCTGTGGCTGTGCCTTCACTGACCTTTCCACATGCTGTGCTCATTCCTACCTCTGGGAATTTGTTCATGCTGCTGCCTACATCTGGAATACCTTCTTCATCTGCCCAAATAGTGCGTGTCTTCCAGGATCTTACTCCCACTGTGAAACCTTCCCCAGTTATTCTCACCCCTTCTTCTCACTCCTCATGAGCTTTATTTTGGCAGTCTTATGGTTCTTAGGCCCAGTAAATCTCCAACCTAATTTTTTTTTTTTGAGACAGGGTCTTGCTCTGTCACCCAGGCTGGAGTGCAGCGGTGTGATCTTGGCTCACTGCAACCTCCACCTCCTGGATTCAAGTGATTCTCTTCCTTCAGACTCCCAAATAGCTGGGTTTACGGGCACGCATCACCACCCCCAGCTAATTTTTGTATTTTTAGAAGAGACAGGGTTTCACCATCTTGACCAGGCTGGTCTCAAACACCTGACCTCAAGTGGTCTGCCTGCCTTGGTCCCCCAAAGTGCTGGGATTACAGAAGTGAGCCACTGTGCCCGGCCCCCAACCTAATTTGAGTTTCATTCATATTCTTTTCCTCACCTTACATGTGTTACAGCTGTTTCAACATAAATTCCATTATCATCTATATACATTTAAAGATCATGTTTATATACTCTGTTCTGGGTAGAAAATGGAAATACTGAACCTTTGCTTTAGTCCCTTTCAGGCTTGAACAACAGTGGCTGTATCTACATCGTGGGGTTGCTGGTGGTAGAACACTTTGGTGTTAGGAAAGTTTGGAAAAGAGGATATCCCTGTATTAGGCCATTATGATTAGAGATAAGCAGCCTGGGAGAAATGTACAAGACCTGTGGCTACTGGTAGAGAATTGGAATAAGCTTCCAACAATGGACCACAGAGATTAATGGAGATTGTTTAGTGGGCCCATGGCTAGGTGGGGTATTAATACAGTTGAAGTTATGTTGCGCTTGGCACACATCTTTGAGAATCTCGTACATCTGTGCAAAAGATAGTGTGAAATAGTAAAAAAAAAAGTATGTGTTGATGGCAGTGAGAGCAATCATGTCTTTAAACATGAAGTTTTTTTTTCTTTAGTTTTGCTCTTGATAGCTAGATGTTTCTTTTAACTTTTATTTCCTAAGTAAATAGACACAAAGGCATTCATCTTTGTTGCATGTGTTTTGTAGATTTTTCTTGATGAGCATTGTTTTTTTTTCTTTGTGAGCACTGGCTTCTATATTTTATTTCATATTTATGAACTGTAAATATGAATTTGATGAATTACTAAAGAAATAAAAGTAATGCTGTAAAGCCAACTTGAGGGGAATCTGAATAAGCCTCCAAAACTGTTTTTTAGAAATAAAGGGAGCTGTTTAGTGGGTCAGTGGCTAGGCTTATGTGGTAGGTTAGTGAAGTGGAATTTGGGATTGCTCTTGGAAGTGGCTTTGATGAGGATCCTTTACAACCATTCAGAGGACTGTGTGAAGTAGTTACTGGGAAAAGAACTTGAATTATGCATTTATTGGCATTAATATAAACATTAAGTCCTAAGCATTGATGGAAGGGTCCATACATTTTTTTCTTTTGTGCTGCTGTTGCTATCTAGATGTTTCTCTGTAACAGTTAATAGCAAAACCTTTACATTCTTGGTTTTTAAACTTTACCATGTGCCTGAATTACGTGATGTGCTTGTAAAAAGAGTTTTCTGTCTTGCAGAAATTCTGATTTTGGATATCTGTGGTGATGGCCAGATCTTTAGCATGGACCGTACTTTGAGAGATATGCTTCAAACAGAAAATGCCCACCCCTCCTCCTTTACCCAGCTTAAACTCTATGGTCAATTCTTAAAATAATTCCTTTACAGTTTCCCTTAACTCCCTTGCCCTTCTCTTGCTTTGTCATGCTCGCTTGGCAAAACCTCATCTCTGACTAAATACAGTTCTTTGCCTTCTCTGTTCCTGCACCAGAAGTGATCAAGAGAAAGCCTACTACCATGCTGAATTGTCACTTTAAATTCATGACCAGTAACTTCATGGAGGCCCTTAATGTTTCCTGACGGTCATACTACACTTTTTGGAGTCCACTTAACTCCCCTGCTTTCCTAGGCCACTACTTTATACTTCCTCTCTTCTTTAACTTCCAAAACATCCCTCTCAGTTCTCATGCTCAGCTGATGGTTGTTTCTGCCTTCTGCGAGAGAACAGCAAGCTCCAGAAAGTGGCTGTGCGCCTTCAGCCCCGTGCCAGAATGAGAACATATGGAGCCAACTTGAGTCCAAAAGAGCTGTGGCCACCTTGTTTCGCCCATCTACTTTTCAGCTTGCAGTATCTGATTCTTCGCCACCGTATTCTCAGTCACTTCCACTAAATAGTGCTACTGTTTTAAGGTTCTGTCACACTCAGTAACCCACTTCTGGTTCCTCATTCTGTGTCAGTGATCAGTAGTAGACTGAAGAATCCACCTTAGATTTGCTGCATACTATTAATTAGCTTACAAAATGTCTAAGAGGAACTAAGCTGGGATGCCACATAGGTAGAAGCCAGGAAAAATGACCAACCACAGAACCAAGTGGTTCCAGTGGAAACTCAGCAGCTGCTGGTGCCTGCTACTGGACTGCCACCCCCATTGAAGACAGAGACCGGACTACCAGGAAGGTCGTTTCACATTCTGTAGTAAAAAATATCCCCACAATCATTTTGGTAGGGTCTTCTGTCTTCAGCTAGGGTGTACCTGCTCAGTGGGAGTTGGTTATGTGTGTATGTCCAAGTTGCAGGGGCTTCTGGGAAATACAGTTTTTGGATTCTGCCTGGGAAGACAGTCATAATATGGAGAAGTCTAAAAATGGGGAAGGGGTTTTCAAAATACATTGGGCAGCTGTAAAATATCAGATACCCATTATAGGCATTGAAGGTGACCTAAATGACAGAAGGATGCACTATATTCATGGGTAGGAAAGATTAGTTTCGTCAAGATTTCAATTTTTATCAAATGAATTCATAAGAACAATATCAAAATTCCAGAGGGGCCTGTGTATAGAGAGGCAAAGGACACAGAGTAGCTAACCCAATTTTGAAGAACAAGGTAGGGGGTTTTATACTACCAGATATTATATACAATGATCATCAAACAGAACAAAGCAAAAAACCAAACTCCCCAAACCCAAGTTGAAAAAGAAAAAAAAAAACAAAAACATCCTACACTGTAATAGTATTATTATTATTTTTTAAGATGGAATCTTGGCCGGGCGCGGTGGCTCAAGCCTGTAATCCCAGCACTTTGGGAGGCCGAGACGGGCGGATCACGAGGTCAGGAGATCAAGACCATCCTGGCTAACACAGTGAAACCTGGTCTCTACTAAAAAAATACAAAAATCCAGGCAAGGTGGCGGGCGCCTGTAGTCCCAGCTACTAGGGAGGCTGAGGCAGGAGAATGGCATCAACCCAGGAGGCGGAGCTTGCAGTGAGCTGAGATCCGGCCACTGCACTCCAGCCTGGGCGACAGAGCGAGACTCTGTCTCAACAACAACAGCAACAAAAAGATGGAATCTTGCTCTGTTGCCCAGCCTGGAGTGCAGTGGTGCAATCTTGGCTCACTGCAACCTCCATCTCCCGGGTTCAAGTGATTCTCTTGCCTCAGCCTTCCAAGTAGCTCAGATTACAGGTGTGTGCCACCACGCCCAGCTTATTTTAAAGTTTTTAGTAGAGACGGGGTTTCACCATGTTGGCCAGGCTGGTCTTGAGCTCCTGGCCTCAAGTGATCCACCCGCCTTGGCCTCCCAAAGTATTGGGATTACAGGCATGAGCCACGGCACCTGGCCTGTACCATGATTTGCTGAAATTTTTAAAAATCTAAAATAAGGTACTGTTTAGAAATATACATATTTTATACAGAATTATAAAGAAAGCACAGAGAGGTAAGCATTAGTGGCACAGCTGAGAAAATATAAAAGGTAGTTCCGTCTCTATCCTGTCTCCTTTATTCTGCTACTGCTCTCATTCTGTCTCATCTCAGGAATCCAGTCCCAAGTGCTGCCTGCCAGTTGTCCAACACCCTCCACCTTTGCCACCTATTTCTTGTGTAAAACAGATGTTTGTTTCTAAAATATAATGAATTAGTGATTATCGAAGTACAGGCATACCTCATTTTATTGCACTTTGTTTTATTGTGTTTTGCGGATATTGCATTTTTTACAAACTGAAGTTTTGTGGCAAGCCTGTGTTGAGCAAGACTATCGGCAATTTTTTTTTCGACAGCGTGTGCTCACTTCATTTTTCTGTGTCATGTTTTGGTAACTTACAATATTTCAAACTTTTCATTATATGCGTCTTGATGATTAGTGATCTTTTATGTTTCTATTGTAATTGTTTTGGGGTGCCACAAACTGCATCCATGTAAGACAGTCAGCTTAGTTGATGTGTGTGTGTGTGTTCTGATTACTCCACTAACTGATGGTTCCCCATGTCTCTCCCTCTCCTCAGACGTCACTATTCTGTCAGATACAACAGTATTGAAATTAGACCAACTGATAACCCTACAAATGCCTCTAAGTGTTTAAGTGAAAAAGTCAGCTTAGTGAGGAAGGCTAATGTCAAAAGCTGAGATAGGCCAAAAGTTAGACTGCTTCTGCCAAACAGTCAAGTTGTGAATGCAAAGGAAAAGTTCTTGAAGGAAATGAAAAGTACTACTCCAGGGAGCACAGGAACGATAATAAAGTGGCCGGGTGCAGGCAGTGGCTGACACCTAGAATCCCAGCACTTTGGGGAGCCAAAGTAGGAGGATCCCCTGAAGCCAGGAGTCTGAGACCAGCTTGGGCCACGTAGCGAGACCCCTGTCTCTAAAAAAAATTAAAAATTTAGCAGGGTGTCATTATGCATGCCTGTAATCTGATGTGCTTGGGAGGCTGAAGTGAGAGGATCCCTTTAGCCAAGGAGTTCGAGTCTGCAGTGAGCTATGATTGTGCCACCGCACTCTAGCCTGTGTGACAGAATGAAACCGAAAAAAGTGAAACAGCATTATTACTGATATGGAGAAAGTTTTAGTGGTCTGCATAGTAGATCAAACCAACCACAAATTCTCTTAAACCAAAGCCTAATCCAGAGCAAGGCTGTAACTTCCATTGTATGAAGGCTGAGAGAAGTGAGGAAGCTGCAGAAGAAAAGTTTGAAGCTAGCAGAGGTTGGTTCATGAGGTTTAAGAAGTCATCATAAAAGTGCAAGGCGAAGCAGCAAGTGCTGGTGTAGCAGCTGTAGCAATTTATCCAGATCTAGCTAAGTTAATTGATGAAGTTGCTACACCAAATGAGATTTTCAATATAGATCAAACAGCCTTCTTTTGGAAGAAGAAACCGTCTAGGACTTTCATGGAGAGGAGAAGTTAATCCCTGGCTTAAAAGCGTCAAAGGACTGCTCGACTTTCTTGTTAGGGGTTTGTGCAGCTGGTAACTTGAAGTTGAAGCCAACACTCATTTACCATTCAGAAAATCCTAGGGCCCATGAGAATTAAGCTAAATGCACTCTGTGTGTGCTCTAGAAATGGAAGAACAAAGCCTGGATGACAGCACATCTGTTTACAGCATGGTTTACTGAATATTTTAAGCCAACTGTTGAGACCTATTAAATACTAGGAAAAAAAAATAATTTCTGTCAGGTGCAGTGGCTCACGCCTGTAATCCCAGCACTGTGGGAGGACAAGGCAGGCAGGTCACTTGAGGTCAGGAGTTCGAGACCAGCCTGACCAACATGGTGAAACTCTGTCTCTACTAAAAATACAAAAATTAGCTGGATGTGGTGGTGTGTGCCTGTAATCCCAGCTATTTGGGAGGCTGAGACAGGAGAATTGCTTGAACCCGTGAGGCAGAGGTTGTGGTGACCTGAGGTTGCACCAACTGTGCTTCAGACAGAGTAAGACTGTCTAAAAAAAAGAAATTTCGTTCAAAATTTTACTGCACATTGATAATGCATCTGGTCACCCAAGAGTTCTGATGGAGATGTACAAAGAGATTAGTGTTTTCATGTCTGCTAAACAACATCCATTCTGCAGGATCCATTACTCCATGGTTCAAGGAGTAATTTTGACTTTCAAGTATTATTTAAGGAATACATTTTGTAAGGCTGTGGCTGCCATAGTGATTCTTCTGTACAAAGTAACTTGAAAACCTGGAAAGGATTCATCATTCTAGATGCCCTTAAGGACATTTGCAATTCATGGGAGAAGGTCAGAATATCAACAGGAGTTTGGAAGACTGACTTCAACCCTAATGGATGACTTTGAGGGGTTCAAGACTTCAGTGGACAAAGTAACTGCAGGTGGAAATAGCAAGATAACTAGAATTAGAAATGGAACCTGAATATGTGACTGAATTGCTCCAATATCATGATAAAACGTGAACAGATGAGTTACTTCTAATGGAAGAGCCACAAAAGTGGTTTCTTGAGGTAGGACCTACTCCTTATGAAGATCCTGTGACCATTGTTGAAATGACAACAAAGGATTTAGAATATTACATAAACTTAGTTGATAAAACAGCAGCAGAGTTTGAGAGGATTGACTCCAATTTTGAAGACAGTTCTACTGTGGGTAAAAGGCTATCCAACAGCATCACATGCTACAGAGAAATCTTTGGGAAAGGAGGAGTCAGTTGATGCTGCAACTTTCATTGTTGTCTCATTTAAAGAAATCGCTAGAACCACACTAACCTTCAGCAACCACCACACCGATCATTCAGCAGCCATCAACAGTGAGACAAGAGTCTCTTCCAACAACAAAGACTCACTGAAGACTTAGATTATCATTAGCATCTTTTAGCAATAAAATATTTTAAAGTATGTACATTGTCAGATATAATGCTATTGCAAACTTAATAGACTATACTATAGATTAAACATAACTTTTATAGGTACTGGGAAATAAAAATAATTGTGTGACTCCCTTTATTGTGTTAAACATTTTATTACAGTTGTCTGGAAGCAAACCTGCAATATCTCCAGGGTATGCCTGTATTTTTCAAAATGTGGCCTTTCAACATTGCTATGAAGTATATCAGTAATAATATCTTATTTCGTGGCTGTCCAGAAATAAGTTACATAACTTGTCTTAATCTAAAAATCATTTTAAAAGCCTGATGATTTAATATATTTCATAAAGAAAACTTTTGACAATTTTTTTTTTTTTTTTTTTTTTTTTGAGACGGAGTCTTGCTGTGTCACCCAGGCTGGAGTGCAGTGGCCGGATCTCAGCTCACTGCATTCTCCACCTCCCAGGTTCAGGCCATTCTTCGCCTCCCGGGTTCACGCCATTCTCCTGCCTCAGCCTGCCGAGTAGCTGGGACTATAGGCGCCGCCACCTCGCCCGGCTAATTGTTTGTATTTTTAGTAGAGACGGGCTTTCACCGTGTTAGCCAGGATGGTCTGGATCTCCTGACCTCGTGATCCACCCGTCTCGGCCTCTGGGATTACAGGCTTGAGCCACCGCGCCCGGCCGACAATTTGTTTTTAAGAGACAAAGTTTTCTATGTTGCCCAAACGATTTGAACTCCTAGGGTCAAGTGATCCTTCTCCCTCAGCCTCCCAAGTAGCTGGGACTACAGGGCATTTGACAGTTGTATTACATGAAACCCAATTGTAAGGCTAGCTCATATCTTTCTCTTAAATGAGTCAGCAACCATTGTTACAATTTCATTTCCACTGATCTACTTTCTTGTTTCAATGGATTTGTGGTGTTATAGGAAATTGCAGTTGGCCCAAAAGTTTCAATCTACTCCATTTTGCTGCGTCCACAAGGACACCTTGGATTTTAATAATGATAAAAAGATATACTTTCCTGGTACTACTCCACATTTGACATTTAAGCACAGGGCACTGAAAGGTTAGATTTTTACATTTCAGGTTTGTATAAAAAGAAATGAGGCTCCAGAGAGAGTAAATGACCTTGCTAACGGTTGCAGTGGTTGGGGACAAAGCTGAAGTATATTGATGCGCACACTCAGCCCTGATGCTAATTTTCTAACAATAACAGTCTCAAGTTATAGCAGCAGTTTTCAGTGTATCAAGTACTTACATGAAATAGGGCTTTTTTGTTTGTTTTTATTTCTGTTTTTGCAGGTCATCTTAGCAGTTCAATTGTAATTTGTTCTTCAGTGACTATCAAATTGGTTAATTATGGAAGGAGTGATGTCCATTAGATGGTAGAGGTGTAAATAATGAGTGTCAAATGTATAGGCAGCAGAAATCTGAAGACAAATTGTGCTTGTTACTGAGAAGGGAGGTTCTCTTTACAGCCGCTATCAGCTGGGGACAGAGCAATTTTCTTGTACTTTTCAGATCTCTCATTTTCCATAAACAAAGTGCTTAATTATTTTATAAACAACCTAGAAGGGATGTCTATATCACTTGTACAGATTGTCCATTTTTAATCTTTTGATTATATAAGCAGCTTTTTTTTTTTTTTTTGAGACAGGGTTTTTGCCCTTGTTGCCCAGGCTGGAGTGCAGTGGCACAATCTTGGCTTACCTCAAACTGTGCCTCCTGGGTTCAAGCGAGTCTCCTGCTTTAGCCTCCTGAGTAGCTGGGATTACAGGCATGCGCCACCATGCCCGGCTAATTTTGTATTTTTAGTAGAGACGGGGTTTCTCCATATTGGTCAGGCTGCTCTGGAACTCCCAATCTCGGGTGAGCCACTCGCCTGGGTCTCCCAATGTGCTGGGATGTGCTGGGGTTATAGGCGTGAGCCACCGCGCCCAGCTGTGAAAGCACCTTTTAAATTTAAAGAATTGTTTTCTACTCAAAGCCTTCTTTTCAAAGTCACTCCTCTGCTCACAGATAGATGAATATCTGATCTGCCTCCTTTGGAAAGTCTAATTGAAACTCTAAAGAATGTAAGCCTTTGGGTATCACCTAGCTGACCTGGAAGCTCCCTCCCTGCTTGGAGTCTTCCTGCCTTTTCTTCAAGTTGTCCCGCCTCTCCAGACCAAACCAATGTACTTCTTACATATATTCATTGATGTCTCATGTCTCTTCCTAAATGTATAAAACCAAGCTGTGCCCTGACCACCTTAGGCACATATCTGGATTTCCTGAGGCTATGTCATGGGCACATCCTCAATCTTCGCAAAATAAACTTTCTAAATTAACCGAAATGAGTAAATAAATATTTTCTAACTATAAAAGAAATATGTGCTTAGAGCAAAAAACTAACCTAGAAAAGTACCTAGGCCTGAATTCCACTACTTTTAATATTTAGTGAACACACATATGTACACATACACAAATTATATTATGCATATTCTATTGTAAATTTCTGTTTTTCAGTTAGCTGATTATCATGCACATGTCCCAATTAACAAGTAAGCTATAATATATTTCATGGATGTATAATATTGCATTCCCTGGACTTAAACTCTTTACGTAAGCAGTCTCATTATTGAACATTTAGGATGTTTCCATTTTGAATCTCATCTATTTATTTAGAGACAGGATCTTGCTCTGTTGCCCAGGCTGGAGTGCCATGGTGTGATCATAGCACACTGTAGCCTTGACCTCCTAGACTCAAGCACTTCTGCCTCAGCTTCCCGAGTAGCTGGGACTACAGGTGCCTGCCGCCATGCTTGGCTAAGTTTACTATTTTTAGTAGAGACAAGATCTTGCTATGTTGCCCAGGCTGGTCTCAAACTCCTGGGCTCAAGTGCTCATCCTTCCTTGGCCTCCCAAAGTGCTGGGATGCCAAGCATGAGACACCGTGCCCAGCCTTTGAATCTCTTTTAAATACTTTGAGAAACAACTTGTACATACATGATGATACAGTCATGATTTTTAAAAGTTTATTTCCAAGGTTTTTTTTTTTTTTTTTTTTTTTAATGAAAGAAATAGGGCCAGGTCTGGCGGCTCATGCCTGTAAACACAGCACTTTGAGAGGCTGAGGCAGGTAGATCACT
The DNA here is from genome assembly GCF_000951035.1 of Colobus angolensis palliatus. NCBI lineage: Eukaryota > Metazoa > Chordata > Mammalia > Primates > Cercopithecidae > Colobus > Colobus angolensis. The sequence continues at coordinate 223,255 of NW_012116389.1, forward strand.
TGAGCCCAGGAGTTGGAGACCAGCCTGGGAAACATGGTGACAACCCGTCTCTACAAAGAATGAAAAAATTAGCCAGTTGTGGTGGCACATGCCTGTAATCCCAGCTACTTGGGAGGCTGAGGCAGGACTATCACCTGAGCCGGAAGGCAGTAATTGCAGTGACCTGTGATTGCACCACTGCACTCCAGCCTGGGTGACAGAGTGAGACCCTGTCTCAAAAAAAAAAGAAAAAGAGAAAGAAGGACGGAGGGAGGGAGGAAGGAAGGAAGAGAAATATTTAAATTAAAGTTAAGGAAGGAAGGAAGGAAAATACTTGAATTAAAATGGAGATCCCTTTTGTTGTTCTCCCTGTTTCCCTCTGTTGTTTTTCGAGAGTTCATAAGTAATATATAATATTACTTTATTTTTGAGACAGGGTCTTGCTCTGTCACCCAGGCTGGAGTGCAGTGGCCCAGTCATGGCTTACTGCTTCCTAGGCCTCTTGGTCTCAAGCAATCCTCCTACCTCAGCCTCCCTAGTAGCTGGGACTACAGGTGTCTGTCACCACACCTGGCTAATTTTTTAATCTTTAATTTTTGTAGAGATGGATTCTTCTTTTTCTTTTTTCTTTTTTTTTTTTTTGAGATGGAGTCTCCCTCTGTCACCCAGGCTGGAGTGCAGTGGCGCGATCTCGGCTCAGCAACTTCCGCCTCTGGTTCAAGCGATTCTCCTGCTTCAGACTCCCAAATAGCTGGGAATACAGCGCCTGCCATCACGCCCAGCTAAATTTTTTGTATTTTTACTAGAGACAGGGTTTCACCCTGTTGGCCAGACCGGTTTCAAACTCCTGACCTCAAATGATCCGCCTGCCTCAGCCTCCCAAAGTGCTAGGATTACAGGTGTGAGCCACTGTGGCCGGTGAGATGAGTTCTTACTGTGTTGCCCAGCCTGGTCTCGAACTCCTGGACTCAAGTGATCCTCCAGCCTCGGCTTACCAAAGTGCTGGGATTGCAGATGTGAGCCAGGAGACTCACATCTCCTGCATCCATTACACATATTATAGCTTACTTGTTAATTCGGACATGTGCACAATATTCTAATTTGTACATTTTAAAAAGTAACATAGATGCTGTTATTCCAGGGGCACTGGAGACAGTTATGCCATGTACAACTATGTACAGTGATTCTGAATTAGTTTCAGTGTATCATTTAGCAACTTTTTTCCATTAACAAATTGCTTAAGATATAGTACTATAGAACATGTGGTTTAGCAAAATTAGGGAATAAACCCAAAAAGAGAAAAACTTTGTGTTCAGGAAATGGAGGATCAAATATTCATAGAAAAGTGAAGGAACAGGAAGACAATTGTGCGCCTGTCTTAGGCAACAACTAGTTCAAATTGGAGGAAGAGGAGGAGGATGAAAAACTGGGAAGAAGGACTCGAGGAAAAAAGGGCAAAAAATTTAAAAATCCCAATACATTATAGTATGATGTCAGAACACCAAGGATAAAGAAAAGATTATGCATCAGGAAACTGGTTTCAGAATGGCACCAGGCTTCTCAATAGCAACATGGGATGCTGAAAGATAGTGAAGGATTGCCTTCAAAATCCTGAAGAAAATTATTTTCAACCTAGAATTTCACCCATAGTCAAATATCCATCAAAAGTAAATTAATGTGAGCAGACTGACTGATAAATGTACTGAGAATGCTGGAGTTAGAAAAATAATCATATTGCAAGCATTATAGTAAAGATTAGTTCAGGTAAGAATCATTGATGGTTGCTGAATCTAGGGGGGAAATTTAATGAGGAGGAGAATATCTGTATAGTCTTAAATATCTACCCATGGAAAGCTTATTAGTTGCAAGAGAAAGCACAGTAAGCATCTAGAGATTGTACAACATCTTGACTGGACACAAAAACTTAACACCACCAATGAGGAGTATGTAGAAATTGTGACCTCCATATGTGATGATCTGAGAAAGGCACATCACTTGAATGAATTTTCTAACCAGAGACGAATATCTGGATCTAACCACAAGGATGCACCAGACAAGCCCGAAATAGAGTATGTAATATTACAAAAGGAGTTTCTGTATCCTTAAAAAAAGTGTTAATTGGTGTAAAAGACAAAGATTGAGACAAGATTCCAGATTATGAGTGACTAAAGAGACATGTCAACTAAATGCAATGCTTGATCTGACTGAATCTTTTACTAGAGAAGAAATAAACTGCTGTAACAGACATTGTTGGGCCAATTTACAACATTAGAATCTAGACAATATATAAAAACATTGGATCAATGTTAAATTTATTAAAGTTGATAACTGTGTTATGGTTATTTGGAGAATATTTTATTCCATGGAAATATTACATACATACTGGAGTATTTATAGATAAAGGGCCATGATGTATGTAACTTTTTTTTTTTTTTTTTTGAGATGTAGATTCACTCTTTTTGCCCAGGCTGGAGTGCAATGGTGTGGTCTCGGCTCACTGCAACCTCTGAACCCTCCCAGGTTCAAGTGATTCTCCTGCCTCAGCCTCCCAAGTAACTGGGATTACAGGCATGTGCCACCACGCCTGGCTAATTTTGTATTTTTAGTAGAGATGGGGTTTCACCATGTTGGTCAGGCTGCTCTTGAACTCCTGACCTCAGGTTGTCTGCCTGCCTCAGCCTACCTAAGTGCTGGGACTACAGGCATGAGCCACCATGCCCGGCCTACATAACTTATCCTTAAATATTTTAGAAAAAAATGATTATTTGTCTATCTAATCTTCTGTCATCTATCCATTCACCCATCCACAAGAGAGAAAGAAAGGAAGAAAAAGAAAATGCTGAAGAAAATTGAGTAAAATATTAATAAGTGAGTCTGGGTAAAGGGTAACAAGTATTTCATGTGTATTCTTATTCTTATAGCTCTTCTATAAATTTGAAATTTTTCCAAAACAAAAAAAATTATAAAGATATTTTTAGCATTCAGGGACTAAATAATTTAACCATCATGTTATAAGAATATGTGTGTTTCAGAAAAATGAGGAAATAATAAAAAAATGTAGGGGATCCAGGAAATATGGGAATCCAGCACAGAAGAAGGAGAGAATGGTTCTCCTTCTCTTGTACAATTATATACTAGGGTTAGGCAGCAACCAATCATGATTGTAATAGAACAATAAGAGGCTGTGAGAGGGAGATCTTCTGGAGAGAAAAAAAGGTGGGGGGGGAATTGATAGAGTGCTTGAGGTCCTTGAGTGTTGGGGAAAATACTGTTTGATAGGTCTGTGGGAGAAAAGGGTCATAAAAAACAAAGCACATTACAAAAAGAATTCAGGCAACTGTGAACTACAGGAAAAACAAAAAGTTGAGTGAGAAAAAATGTAATTAGAAAGCACTACTTAGTTTGGAAAATAATGATATTTATGCAGTCATGATAATGTAAATGCTGCCTTTTGTTATAACCAAAATTTATGATATAATAATATTGGGAGAATGATAGAGTATAGTGAGATGTAAAAGAGCTAAATCCTCAATAATTGCAACCGGAACTTAAGTGATTCTAGCTAAATAGGATAACTACCTCCATGAAGAGCAGTGTAAACACATGTGGCAGCTACAGTTGGTTGTCTACAAAACATCCAGTCTCTTTCTTCCTTCTATCTGGGTTTTGTTCATCATTCCCTCCCTCCATTAGCCGTGCACAGCAAGGTGCATCTCCAGAGGGTAAACATTGCTTGCTCCAAGTCAGTTATGCTGTTTCTGTACCCCTTCCTGACCAGCTAGGGCATAGCAGTGTGCTGCAATTCTAGCCAATAACACACAAGGGAGGGCTTCTTAGGAGCTTCAAGGAGTAAATTTTTTATTCTTACAAAAGAGACACTGAGGAAGTGGCCTTTCGGTATTGTCATGTCTGGATGTGGTATTCAGAGCTGTTGCATTCATCTTGTGAGCCTGAGGTGAGCCAGCCAAAATGACGGAGGGCAGATGGAGCCCATATAATCTCTGAGAAGTGGAGCCCTGATCACACTACTCCTTATATTTTCTTTTGGAAACATCTTTAAAAAGATAAAATCAACATAATATAAAGTAAAAAAAACAAAAAAAACAAAAATAGTACTTTTTGCCATCGAAATCCTTCATCCAGATGTTATTGTGAACAGGGTGTACATTATTTAGGTCATTTTCCATATGCATATGTGATTTTTTAATATATGTATATATGTTCTTACATGCATGAACACATACAATTTTTAAAAAGCCCAATGGGGATCATACTATAGGCCAGTGATTCTCAAACTTGAAAATGCTTAAGAATTCTCTGGAGGGTTTCTTAAACACAGATTACTAGATCCTGTTCACAGAAATGCCACACTGCAGGGCATGCTCAGTCCTTCCAAGGATTAGTGAGCAGACTAATCTGGAGGCTTGGCCGTCTCAGACCTGAACATTCATGACTCATGTGTCCACTCCTCCCACTGCTCTCTGGAGCCTTGAGGGAATAATCCCATTCTAGATTCTCCTTCTCAAAGAGAAAAACACAAGGCCTGCATTGCATGCTGTCCCCAGGCGAGTTAATTCCCTCAATAAACTTAGGCTTTTAACAGAAAATGCCTGTTTTTAGGGATTATTTTCATGTCGGTAGATTCCAATGTGCAATTTCTTTCCCTCCCTCTCTCCCTCCCCCCTCCCTCCTTCCTTCCTTCCTTCCCTTCCTTTTCTTTTCTTTTCTTTCTTTCTTTTTCTTTCATTCTTTCTTTAAAGAAACATAAACACTTTTTTTATTATTATACTTTAAGTTCTAGGGTATATGTGCACAACGTGCGGGTTTGTTACATATGTATACATGTGCCATGTTGGTATGCTGCACCCATTAACTTGTCATTTACATTAGGTGTATCTCCTAATGCTATCCCTCCCACCTCCCGCCACCCCACGACAGGCCCCAGTGCGTGGTGTTTCCCATCCCATGTCCAAGTGTTCTCATTGTTCAGTTCCCACTTACGGGTGAGAACATGCGGTGTTTAGTTTTCTGTCCTTGTGGTAGTTTGCTCAGAATGATGGTTTCCAGCTTC
>NW_012116389.1:228909-247652 GCF_000951035.1 Colobus angolensis palliatus
AGATGGAGACCATCCTGGCTAACACAGTGAAACCCTGTCTCTACTAAAAATACAAAAATTAGCCAGGTGTGGTGGCGGGCACCTGTAGTCCCAACTACTTGGGAGGCTGAGGCAGGAGAATGGTGTGAACCCAGGAAGCGGAGCTTGCAGTGAGCCAAGATCATGCCACTGCACTCCAGCCTGGATGGCAGAGCAAGACTCCGTCTCAAAAAAAAAAAAAAAAAGTTAACATTTGTGGAATCTGGATACATGCAGGATTTTTGTACTATTTTTCAACTTTTTTGTGTGTCTGAAATTATTTCAAAATGAAAGGTTAAAAAAAAAAGAGTGACATTCTTTACCTACCACAGTTTAGAAACCCTGTGAAGGATAAGGTATGAGGCCAGTTTTTCCAAAGAGCTTTTACTGGCTCTATTAGATCAACCTCAGTTCCTCAAAACAGTCTGAAAACATGTAATTCCAGCCAAAGCCATGGTAAAACAGCCAGCGTCTCCAATTGTGTCCTGTTACAAAAGAAAACAGATCCTTATTGAAATTATACAAATAACAATATTGCCATAAGCTAAGAATATTCAGAAATAGCTTCCAAATTCTAGGGAAATCAGGTAGAGAGAAATATGCTTTAAAGTTTGCTCACAGGAATGTACATTACTCAATTGTTAAAAGCTGTAAATAGCTCAAAAGAACTTTTTAGACTCTGAAAAACAAAACACAAAGAATCAGCCACATTTCAAGCAAAAAGTCATAAAAAGGTTATTTCAGTCTTCTGTTAGTTCAGTTCATGCAATTAACTCCGGTTCTGCTTGATATTCATGAACATATCAGCTCTCCTGTGAAAGTCCTGGAAGTTTTTCCCTCTACTTTAATGGCACAATTTTTAAAGTTATCAGAAATCTGCAGCCAAGAGTACCTTTTAAAAGCAAACCACCTTTTACTTATTTTATTTTTTAGAGACAGGTTCTTGCTCTGTCTCCCCAGTTGGAGTGTGATGGTGTGATCTTAGCTCACTGCAACCTCAAATTCCTGAGCTCAAGTGATCCTCCCACCTCAGCCTCCCAAATAGCTGAGAATATGAATACATGCCACCATATCTGGCTAATTTTTGTAGAGATGGGGCCTTACTTTGTTGGCCAGGCTGGTCTCAAACTCCTGGCTTCAAGTGATCCTTCTGCCTCGGCCTCCCAAAGTACTGGAATTAGCAGTATGAACCCCCAGGCCCAGTCACAAACCACCTTTAAAAAAGGATCAATCAAGATAGTAATTATCTGTGACAAAAGTCTCAGGACAGCAATAGTTAAAGACACAATGAACAAGGAAATCTGGTCACCTCTATGGCACACAACAATTGAATGTAACAATTATAAATATTACTGATAACATATACTGAGACATATTAGAATTATAGGAAGCTTAAATAATTTTGGAACACATACTGATAATATATTTATATAAATATAACCTAAATAAAGTTAAACACCATTTTATGTTTGTCAATGTTTTCTGTATGGTTTCAGTATGCCAAAGGTGACTATGTCTCTTTTGGGTATTAGGGGACTCTCAAAAAAGACTTAATTTAGCATTTGATTTTGGAAAGGGTGTCAAATATCAAAGGTTTAAAACACTTGATATCCCAAAATAGGATTATAGGTCATTTATTTAGTTGAAGTGGTAACTAAAAAAATTTTAAAGTGCAAAAACCTTTACTTGTTGGTAGAAGGGAGACTTAGCTTTCCAAATAAGACCCAATAAAGACAATATGAGGTGAATTGAGCCTGTCTCTTTTCTTCCCCCTCTTTTTCCCTTTTTTCCTGCAGTTTATTTAAAAGGTAAAGAAAAATCTTTCATCATCTCTCAATATTATATGAAAATCTTGTTCAAAAGAGAAAACCAAATTCTACCTTTTCATTGTATTTTTTAATGTTAACCTAATTTTTAATAAAACCTTACAAACAAATCATTCTTAATCAGTTTGACCATATGGCAAGATTTCCATAAACCCTCTATAATTCATTAAAATTTTCTATCAAAGAACAGATCAATGTTCCAAGGTAACCCTGTTATTCTGACACATGGGCCCAGATTTTAGCCCTGCATCAGTGTGCTTTTTATTTTAATATTTAATTTATAGAAAAACTAAATAATCTTTTCAAATTTTAGCAAACTTACTTAAAGACATAGAACTTCCTTTACAAGATCGATGTTTTACAAATCTTTTACAACTTGCTTAGCCTTTCAGGTTTGTCTTATAATTTTTTTTTTTTAAACTTAAGATAATACTTAAAAGTTCTCTTTAATAAAAACCATACTTCCAAGTCTTCTTAGAATCTGGTATGAAAACACATTCTACTTTCCTTATATGCCTTGCATGTAAAACTATTTACTATTTCTCACTGGTCTCAATTACATATGTTACAATGTTAACTCTTAGCAACTTTTACTTTTGGTGAGGAACCTGAAATATAAGCAAGTTGAACCATGTATCAGATCGCAGAGCCTAGGATAAGGACAGAGCTGCAGACACATCTGACTCTTCCCAGCATAGCCGGGGGGCATGGCTAACTCCCTGTCTCCAGGCCTTACCTAAAATGTAATGACTGTAAAACAGGTAAGTCCAACGATTATTTAAAAAAAGTCATAAAAGCAGTTTATGACCTTAAAACTTAGAGCAAACACCATATCTGATCTGCCTAATTCAAACCAATTGTCTAAATTCTGAAAACATTGTCATTTTATTTTACCAATAATTTTTAAAACCGTATTTACCAAAGATTATAAAGGGATTAAAGTTTCTATTTTTCTGGCAAAATATTTGATTTAAGTGCTTCTTTTTCTTTTCTTTTTTTTTTTTTTTTTTTTTTTTTTTTGAGACAGGGTCCCACTCTGTCACCCAGGCTGGAGTGCAGTGGCATGATTGTGGCTCACTGCAGCTTTGACCTCCTGAGCCCAAGTGATCCTCTCACCTCAGCCTCCTGAGTAGCTGGGACTACAGGCATGCACCACTGTGCCTAGTTAATTTTTAAAATATTTATTTTTTATTTTTAACATTTTTTTTTTTTTTTTTTTTGTATTTTTAGTAGAGACGGGGTTTTACCATGTTAGCCAGGATGGTCTCGATCTTCTGACCTCGTGATCTGCCCTACTCGGCCTCCCAAAGTGCTGGGATTACAGGCGTGAGCCACCGCGCCCGGCCCAACATAAACACTTTTTAACTGCTCCCATCAAAAGAGAAAAATCTAGATTTTTAGTACCCGAGATACTGGCTATTGTATCTCCTGGGAGAGGAAAAAAAAAATAACTCAGTCCTTGATGGTTGGCAGCCGCAAAATCAAGCAAACGAACCATAAGTCACTTTCTTAATTGCCCTGCCACATCCACGGTATGCCAGATGCTGCAGTAAGACCCATTAGATGAGCCTTTTCAAGATGCTTTCTGCCTGATTTACTCTTTCTGCTCCTTACAATATATTTCCCCCACAAATGAGTGTATGCTCATTCTGTCTGATTTTCTACCTCTCCGCAAACCTTAATTACGAAGATACTGAGAAACAGGCTGGCAGAAACCTTCAGGGAACATCAGCAGACTTGAATCTAAAATGATTGTGGGCCAGGCGCAATGGCTCACGCCTGTATTCCCAGCACTTTGGGAGGCCGAGGTGGGCGGATCACTTGAGGTCAAGAGTTTGAGAATAGCCTTACTAACATGGTGAAACCCCGTCTCCACTAAAACTACAAAAATTAGCTGGAGGTAGTAGTAGGCACCTGTAATTTTATCTACCCGGGAGGCTGAGGCAGGAGAATCACTTGAACAAGGGAAGCGGAGGTTGCAGTGAGCCAAGATCTTGCCATTGCACTGTAGCCTGGGTGTCGTGGTGGGACTCCGTCTCAAAAAACAAACAAACAAACAAACAAACAAAAAACCAAAACAACAACAAAAAATAATAATGGTTGGCCGGCATGGTGGCTCATGCCTGTAATCCCAGCACTTGGGGAGGCCGAGGCAGATGGATCACTTGAGGTCAGGAGTTCTGACCAGCCTGGCCAATATGGTGAAACCCCGTCTCTACTAAAAAATACAAAAATTAGATGCATGGTGGTGCACGCCTGTAATCTCAGCTACTCAGGAGGCTGAGGCAGGAGAACTGCTTGAACCTGGGAGGCAGAGGTTGCACTGAGCCGAGATCATGCCTCTGCACTCCGGCCTGAGCGACAGAGTGAGACTCTGTCACAGACAGACAAACAGACAAAAACCAGAAAAAATGATAACTGTTCTTTGGAGACAAATTTATTCTAAAGTAAGTGTACTTTTCTAACAATAGTGAGATGTGATAGTTGATGACACATTGGTGAACCCACTGAACAAATTAATTCATTCTCTTAAAAATACTTATTGAGTGCCCACTATGTGCTAGGCATTGCACTAGGACTAAGACATTGTGATAAACAAGTCATCCCCTCTTGCACCTTATAATCTTTTGAGGGAGACAGTACAACAGATAATTGAGCAAGTTATGATAAATTTGGTAAGCACTTGAAGGAAACGTATGGGGTATTGTGAGTAAAGAGGAGGTGCTGAGGGAAAAACGCATATGTCCTGTAGTCAGGTACAGGGCTCATTTGAAACGCTGAAGGAAATCTGCTGTGGCTGGAGTAATGAGTGAAGGATGGAGAAAATAAAAAAGTACAAGATAGCATCATTTTACTAGTGCAACTTGCTTACTTGTTAAATAGAGATTGTTTTTTAAAAAATTCTTTTTGTAGAGATGGGGTCTCACTCTGTTGCCCAAACTGGTCTTGAACTTCTAGCCTCAACTGATCCTCTTACCTTGGCCTCCAAAGCACTGGCATTACAGGTTTGAGCCACTGCACCTGGCCTCTATCAATTATTGAGAATGGAGTATTGACGTCTCCAACTATTATTATTGAGTTGTCTCTTTTTCAATTCAATTCTCTTAATTTTAGTTTCATGTATTTTGGGGCTCTATTATTAGGTACATCTATGCTTATAATTGTTATTTCTCCATGTCAAATTGAGCTTTTTTTTTTTTTTAAACTGTTACTTCTTTCCGTCTCAAGTAACTTTTTTTTTGTCTTGAAGTCTCTTTTGTCGATATAGTACAGCTACTTCAGCTCTCTGATGGTTACTGAGTGCATAACGTATCTTTTTGTCATGATTTTATTTTTAGTTTAATTGTGACTTTGATTCTAAATTGTGTCTTTTAAGGCAGCATATAGTTTATTTAAAAAATCCATTCTGCTAGTCTATGCCTTATAAGGCCTACTTCATTTAAACTTAATGTAATTACTGATATGGTAGGATTTACATCTGCAACTTTGCCGTTGGGTTTCATGTAGAAACCCAAAGTGAATAACAAGATAGATTGCTATGATCTTGGTGCTAAAAGATGATGACCAAGGGATATCAACTGCTGGTTCTTATTTGAACCTTAGTCATTGTGGGATTTTTATTATAAGAAACAAGTAGGCTGGGCGCAGTGGCTCACACCTGTAATCCCAGCACTTTGGGAGGCTGAGGCAGCTGAATCACCTGAGGTCAGGAGTTCCTGACCAGCCTGGCCAACACAGTGAAACCCCGTCTCTACTAAAACTACAATAAATTAGCCAGGCATGGTGGTGGGAGCCTGTAATCCCAGCTACTGGGGAGACTGAGGCAGGAGAATTGCTTGAACCCAGGAGGTGGAGGTTGCAGTGAGCCGAGTTTGCACCACTGCACTCCAGCCTGGGCAATGGGAGTGAGATTCCATCTCAAAAAAAAATAAAAAAGAAAGAAACAAGTAAATAATTTATGATTGGCTGACATGTCTAACTTATACAGCTATCTGATTTCCAAATAACTAGCAGAGTACTTGGCATATTTATAATCACCAGGGAGGTTCTTCCTGCCTGCTGCACAGACAAAACCAATTCACTGAGACCATGGCACTGCAATAAAGTAAGAGTTTAACTGACATGAGGTGGGCCATGCCATGTGGGAGAGAAAGGTATTATTCAAATAAATCTCCCTGAAGGTTCATAGATTAGGGGTTTTCAAGGATAGTTTGGTGGACTGGGGACTAGGGAGTGGGGAATGCTGATTGGTTGGGGGTGAAATCATAGGGGTGTGGAAAATGGTCCTTGCTGAGGTGCTGAGTCTGTCTCTGGGTGGGGCCACAGGAACAGCTGAGTCATGGGTCATGAGTCCAGGTGGGGTCAGTCTGAACAACATTTCAAAAAAACCAATGTTAGGTTCTACAATAGTGATGTTATATCTAAAACCAATCTTAGGTTCTATAATAGTGATGTTATCTACAAGCAGTTGGAGAAGTCACAAATCTTGTGACCTCTTGAACAATGGCTGGTTATCATTTAACTAAGCCTACATCTTAACAGAATTCAGGCCCCTCTCATAATCCTAAACTTGTGGATTTTCACTAATTATACAAAGGCAGTTTAGTTTTGGGAAGGGCTATTCATCCTTGCTTTAAGGTTAAACTATGAACTAAAGTTCTCCCAAAGTAAGCTGGTCTACATGCAGGAGTGACCAAGTATAGCTTGGAGGTTAGAAACAAGATGTAATTGAGTATGTCAGATTTATCTTACTGTCATAATTTTGCAAAGGTTGTTTCAATCTCCCCCTTGGGTTTTAGTGCATATCAGTCCTGAGGTGTGAGCTATGGAGATGGGAATGGGAAAAGGGCAATGAGTTGAGGTAGGGTTGCCCATAGGGTAGGAGGATTGAGACCATCTAGCAGTTTGCATGTAGTCACAGGTCCCTGGTTGGGATACCAAGGTCTTCATAACAAAAACATTAGTACCCTTATGCACACCTTTAGCACAGCACTTAAGTGAATAGCAGACTGTAAGATAAATAATGAGCCCAACTTAAGGAACGGTCATAGCTTCAGGAATCCCTGTAGAACTGACCTGAAGCCTTGAGAGATCCAGGTGAACGACCCTGAGAACCAATCAGATATTGGGTCATTAGCAGTGACTCAAAAAACAATGGACAAAGTTGGAATCTAATAACAGGAAAACCATAGTTTTTCTGAAACATAATTTTTCTCTCTCCAATTTTCCATTTCTACCTGAGACAAATCATATTAGGACCAATTTATTTGCAAAGTAAGTTTTAGTGTTATAATACTTGGTTCAATTATTTGTTTATTGAGCAGCAAGAGTAAGTATTTGCTATATAGGCTATTTTGTTTTTAATAAAAGGCTTTCCTGGAATTCATTTCATAAGGAAGCTCAGATTAAATCTTTTAAAAAGCCTCTTGAGCCCAGCCAACTATTTATCTGTGCCTGCAGATACCTGTACAAATTGAGTGAGTTCTTCTCTTCTTGAGATCCCAAAATAACTTGGGGCTCCTGGGCCTGTCAGAAAGGAACATTCTTTCATCGTCATGAAAAGCAAAGGAATTGTTCCAGATTAAAGGAAATTGAGGAGACATAACAATAAAATTCCTAAATTTGGATTCTAGATGACAAAAAGGACATAAGAACATACTAAACTTAGATTCTAGATGACAAAAATAACAATTGGTAAAAATTTGAATAAAGTTTGTAGGTTAGATAGTATATCTTAATGGTAATTTCCTTGTTTCTATAATTGTAATATGGTTATATAAGATGTTAACATTTGACCGGTGGCTCATGCCTGTAATCCCAGCACTTTGAGAGGCTGAGGTGGGCAGATCATGAGGTCAGCAGATGGAGACCATCCTGGCTAACACAGTGAAACCCTGTCTCTACTAAAAATACAAAAATTAGCCAGGTGTGGTGGCGGGCACCTGTAGTCCCAACTACTTGGGAGGCTGAGGCAGGAGAATGGTGTGAACCCAGGAAGCGGAGCTTGCAGTGAGCCAAGATCATGCCACTGCACTCCAGCCTGGATGGCAGAGCAAGACTCCGTCTCAAAAAAAAAAAAAAAAAGTTAACATTTGTGGAATCTGGATACATGCAGGATTTTTGTACTATTTTTCAACTTTTTTGTGTGTCTGAAATTATTTCAAAATGAAAGGTTAAAAAAAAAAGAGTGACATTCTTTACCTACCACAGTTTAGAAACCCTGTGAAGGATAAGGTATGAGGCCAGTTTTTCCAAAGAGCTTTTACTGGCTCTATTAGATCAACCTCAGTTCCTCAAAACAGTCTGAAAACATGTAATTCCAGCCAAAGCCATGGTAAAACAGCCAGCGTCTCCAATTGTGTCCTGTTACAAAAGAAAACAGATCCTTATTGAAATTATACAAATAACAATATTGCCATAAGCTAAGAATATTCAGAAATAGCTTCCAAATTCTAGGGAAATCAGGTAGAGAGAAATATGCTTTAAAGTTTGCTCACAGGAATGTACATTACTCAATTGTTAAAAGCTGTAAATAGCTCAAAAGAACTTTTTAGACTCTGAAAAACAAAACACAAAGAATCAGCCACATTTCAAGCAAAAAGTCATAAAAAGGTTATTTCAGTCTTCTGTTAGTTCAGTTCATGCAATTAACTCCGGTTCTGCTTGATATTCATGAACATATCAGCTCTCCTGTGAAAGTCCTGGAAGTTTTTCCCTCTACTTTAATGGCACAATTTTTAAAGTTATCAGAAATCTGCAGCCAAGAGTACCTTTTAAAAGCAAACCACCTTTTACTTATTTTATTTTTTAGAGACAGGTTCTTGCTCTGTCTCCCCAGTTGGAGTGTGATGGTGTGATCTTAGCTCACTGCAACCTCAAATTCCTGAGCTCAAGTGATCCTCCCACCTCAGCCTCCCAAATAGCTGAGAATATGAATACATGCCACCATATCTGGCTAATTTTTGTAGAGATGGGGCCTTACTTTGTTGGCCAGGCTGGTCTCAAACTCCTGGCTTCAAGTGATCCTTCTGCCTCGGCCTCCCAAAGTACTGGAATTAGCAGTATGAACCCCCAGGCCCAGTCACAAACCACCTTTAAAAAAGGATCAATCAAGATAGTAATTATCTGTGACAAAAGTCTCAGGACAGCAATAGTTAAAGACACAATGAACAAGGAAATCTGGTCACCTCTATGGCACACAACAATTGAATGTAACAATTATAAATATTACTGATAACATATACTGAGACATATTAGAATTATAGGAAGCTTAAATAATTTTGGAACACATACTGATAATATATTTATATAAATATAACCTAAATAAAGTTAAACACCATTTTATGTTTGTCAATGTTTTCTGTATGGTTTCAGTATGCCAAAGGTGACTATGTCTCTTTTGGGTATTAGGGGACTCTCAAAAAAGACTTAATTTAGCATTTGATTTTGGAAAGGGTGTCAAATATCAAAGGTTTAAAACACTTGATATCCCAAAATAGGATTATAGGTCATTTATTTAGTTGAAGTGGTAACTAAAAAAATTTTAAAGTGCAAAAACCTTTACTTGTTGGTAGAAGGGAGACTTAGCTTTCCAAATAAGACCCAATAAAGACAATATGAGGTGAATTGAGCCTGTCTCTTTTCTTCCCCCTCTTTTTCCCTTTTTTCCTGCAGTTTATTTAAAAGGTAAAGAAAAATCTTTCATCATCTCTCAATATTATATGAAAATCTTGTTCAAAAGAGAAAACCAAATTCTACCTTTTCATTGTATTTTTTAATGTTAACCTAATTTTTAATAAAACCTTACAAACAAATCATTCTTAATCAGTTTGACCATATGGCAAGATTTCCATAAACCCTCTATAATTCATTAAAATTTTCTATCAAAGAACAGATCAATGTTCCAAGGTAACCCTGTTATTCTGACACATGGGCCCAGATTTTAGCCCTGCATCAGTGTGCTTTTTATTTTAATATTTAATTTATAGAAAAACTAAATAATCTTTTCAAATTTTAGCAAACTTACTTAAAGACATAGAACTTCCTTTACAAGATCGATGTTTTACAAATCTTTTACAACTTGCTTAGCCTTTCAGGTTTGTCTTATAATTTTTTTTTTTTAAACTTAAGATAATACTTAAAAGTTCTCTTTAATAAAAACCATACTTCCAAGTCTTCTTAGAATCTGGTATGAAAACACATTCTACTTTCCTTATATGCCTTGCATGTAAAACTATTTACTATTTCTCACTGGTCTCAATTACATATGTTACAATGTTAACTCTTAGCAACTTTTACTTTTGGTGAGGAACCTGAAATATAAGCAAGTTGAACCATGTATCAGATCGCAGAGCCTAGGATAAGGACAGAGCTGCAGACACATCTGACTCTTCCCAGCATAGCCGGGGGGCATGGCTAACTCCCTGTCTCCAGGCCTTACCTAAAATGTAATGACTGTAAAACAGGTAAGTCCAACGATTATTTAAAAAAAGTCATAAAAGCAGTTTATGACCTTAAAACTTAGAGCAAACACCATATCTGATCTGCCTAATTCAAACCAATTGTCTAAATTCTGAAAACATTGTCATTTTATTTTACCAATAATTTTTAAAACCGTATTTACCAAAGATTATAAAGGGATTAAAGTTTCTATTTTTCTGGCAAAATATTTGATTTAAGTGCTTCTTTTTCTTTTCTTTTTTTTTTTTTTTTTTTTTTTTTTTTGAGACAGGGTCCCACTCTGTCACCCAGGCTGGAGTGCAGTGGCATGATTGTGGCTCACTGCAGCTTTGACCTCCTGAGCCCAAGTGATCCTCTCACCTCAGCCTCCTGAGTAGCTGGGACTACAGGCATGCACCACTGTGCCTAGTTAATTTTTAAAATATTTATTTTTTATTTTTAACATTTTTTTTTTTTTTTTTTTTGTATTTTTGGTAGAGATGGAGGTTTGCCATGTTTCCCAGGCTGATCTCGAACTCCTGGCCTCAAGTGATCCACCTGCCTCAGTCTCCCAGAGTGATTGATTACAGGCATGAGCCTCCATGCCTGGCCGAAACGTAGTTTTATTTTTATTTTTTAACTTTTATTTTAAGTTCAGGGGTACATGTGCAGGTTTGTTACATAGGTGAACTTGTGTCATGGGGGTTTGGTGTACAGATTATTTTATCATCCAGGTATTAAGCCTAGTACCCATTACTTATTTTTCCTGATCCTCTCCCTTTTCCCACTCTCCAACCCCTGATAGGCCCCAGTGTATGTTGTTCCCCTCTATGTGTCCATGTGTTCTCATCATTTAGCTCCCACTTATAAGTGAGAACATGTGGTATTTGGTTTTCTGTTCCTGTGTTCGTTTGCTAAGGATAATGGCCTCCAGCTCCATTCATGTGCCTGCAAATAACATGATCTCATTCTTTTTTATGGCCACATAGTATTCTATGGTGTATTTGTACCACATTTTCTTTATCGATCTATCATTGCTGGGCATTTAGGTTGATTCCATGTCTTCGTTATTGTGAATAGTGTTGCAATGAACATACACATGCATGTGTCTTTATAATGGAATGCTTTATATTCCTTTGGGTATAAACTCAGAAATGGGATTGCTGGTTGAATGGCATTTCTGTCTTTAGCACTTTGATGAATCGCCACACTGTCTTCCACAATGGTTGAACTAATTTACACTCCCACCAACAGTGTATAACCATTCCTTTTTCTCCACAACTTTGCCAGTGTCTGTTATTTTTTGACTTTTTAATAGTAGCCATTCTGACTTACGTGAGATGGTATCTCACTGTGGTTTTGATTTGCATTTCTCTAATTATCAGTGAAGTTTAGTTTGTTTTTTTTTTTCATATGATTGCTGGCTGCATGTATGTCTTCTTTTGAAAAGTGTCTGTTCATATTACATTTATTTTTTGTAGAGACAAGGTTACACTATGTTGCCCAGGCGAGGCAGGATAGGTAGTCAAGGAAGTAACCATGTCTTTGGGATGCAGTAACCATGGTGACCACGCTCATTCAAGTATAGCTATCTCCAGTAGAGAATTGCCCCTGTAGAGAGCATGTTGATTTTAGCTGACCTCAAGCTGACCCTTTGTTCACTATGATAGTAAAATACACACCCTTGGGTGGAGACTTAAGATGCTAATGAGACATGTGATGTATGAACAAGCATATACAGCTACTGCACATGTGTGTCGAGAGGACCATCCAGAACATGCTTGTTAGTAACACCGTTTCCCATCCCTTGTGAATAATCATGTAAGAGTCCCACAAAGGGAGTTTCCTCTGTAACAGGTAATGCTGTCTTATCCTCATGAGCAGTCTGTTCTGAACCCTCTCTCAGGTTATACTGTTTATTCTGCACACCATTTATTCTGCACCTGACTTTCAGAGTATTCTTTCTCCTTTGCAATACATTGCTCTATGCTGCATCTGCTTTGTCATGTGCCTGTTGTTTAAATTCTTTTAAACTAAGAAGACAAGAATTGAGGTTTCACAACAGCCATCAACAAGGCTGGTCTCGAACTTTTGGGCTCAAGCAGTCCTCCTGCCTTGACCTCCCAAAGTGCCAGGATTATAGCTGTGAGCCACCGCTCCCGGCCTAAGTGCTTATTTTTCTTTAAGCCAATTAATCAGAGCTCTTTTATATGTTTTGGTAGTGAAACATCACACACCTGACACATATGAATACAAAGACAGAAGTAGATCTGGTAGAGTTATAAGATTCTTCATTTGCCAGTTTTTAAGTTTCTCTTCCCTTTTTGATACCATCAGTCTCTTGATTAGGTACCTGTTCCTTGCCCTAAATAATTCTCAGGGAGGCAATTGTAAATTTGCATTTTTTTTTTTTTTTTGAGATAGAGTTTTGCTCCTGTTGCCCAGGCTGGAGTGCAGCGGCGTGATCTCAGCTCACCGCAACCTCCGCCTCCCGGGTTCAAGCGATTCTCCTGCCTCAGCCTCCCAAGTAGCTGGGATTACAGGCATGCACCACTACGCCCGGCTAATTTTGTATTTTAGTAGAGACGGGGTTTCTCCATGTTGGTCAGGCTGGTCTTGAACTCTGACCTCAGGCGATCTGTCTGCCTCGGCCTCCCAAAGTGCTGGGATTACAGGCGTGAGCCACTGTGCCTGGCCTGTAAATTTGCATTCTTAAAGAGACAATTCTTAGGTGAAACGAGATAGAGAATTTATGTTTTACTCAAATCAAGGAAAATGGTGTGAGTAAAAATCCAGCTAAGAATGACAGGAAAAGCAAAGACCTTTCTTTATGCATGGAGTATTTCCTTAAAGATTTAAGTTTATAAATTGGATTAGTGGCTTTAGGGTGGAACCTTTTAAGGAATGGGGCCCAAGAAAGCATGCAGTTTCTAGGGCTTAATAAACAGGAGTAGCTGGAAGGCGAAACAGATCCTCCGAACTCAAGGATCTCGTTTTTACACTGGATCCCGGGTCCCCCAAAAGAGGAAACCGCTATGGGATGAGACAGTGCAATGCTTTTACCATGCATTTCACTGCAAGGACATTCTCTCGAGGCCTGTCAGCAACCCCAAAGCCAACCAGCACATTCTGTAATCAGCCCATCCCCAATCCTTACCTACCAGGCACCCAAGAGCGTGTTTTTCTTATCCAAAGAACCGGGTGTCGCCCTGTAGTAATATCCACTCACTGTAAGCAACTGCCATTACATTAGCCATCCCTAAAAGTATGCTTTCTACTTAGCTATTACACGCCAAGGCTAACAACCCTTTCATAACGCAAAGTAACTTCTGATGCCCCAAAGTCAAGAAGGTGAGGTAACGCAATGAAAAACAGAGCAGGGCCTTGGATTTTGAGAGGGATCTGTCTGCTTACACTTTCGGGGATTCCATGAGGAAAACAGGTTTTTCCCAAAATGGGGTCTGTAGCACCTCCTCTGTTTCTCCCAAAAAGTCCCAGGCTCTCTGGAATTACCTCAGGTCTTCTCATGTGGGCATTGAGGGTGGCAAAAAGACAGGCAAAAGTAAATGGAGAAATAATTCAGTTGACTGAGAGGAAAAAACTTTTTTTTTCCTCTGAAAACAAGATCCAAGAAGAGAAAAAAGCATAAAGGATATATGTATAGTTTGGATATCCACTTTTAATTAAGTTGACTTTTAACCATAGAGCTCTTTTTAAAAAAAATCATTTTAAATTCTTACTACCAGACTGTAGCCAGGACAAACAGCCAACACCTCTGGCTTTTAAGCTTTATTTTTCTGCCCCAAAGGTATTTTCCCAAGTGAACCCAAAAATCCTTAACTAAGGTTATGATTTATCTGTGTACACATGAAGTGTTTCCAAAGAGATGACAAGAGGTTTTTAGAAGATCTAGAATCACCACTAAGGTACCTTGGAGAAAGGAAAACTCAAGATAGAAAATCAGAAGCTGTCCATGGAGGGGACAAAGAATCAGTAAACAGCAAAAACCCCACTTTTTTTTTTTTCTTTGAGACAGAGTCTCGCTCTGTTGCCCAGGCTGGAGTGCAGTGGCACGATCTTGGCTCACTGCAACCTCCACCTCCCTGGTTCAAGCAATTCCCCTGCCTCAGTCTCCTGAGTAGCTGGGATTACAGGTGCATGTCACCACGCCTGGCTAACTTTTTTGTATTTTTAGTAGAGATGGGGTTTCACCATGTTGGCCAGACTGGTCTCTAATTCCTGACCTCAGGCAATCTGCCCACTTTGGCCTCCCAAAGTACTGGGATTACAGGCATGAGCTACTGCGCCGGGCCATTCCCACAAGTATTAAATCAGAAAGAACTCATTCCCTAAGCCAGGAACTGAACCCAGGCCACCATTTTGAAAGCGAAATGGCTTAGCTACTGAACTACAGCATGAGGCAACTACCATCTTCTTTCCCAGAAGGAGTCTAGAGCAGTCGTTTTCAAGCTTCAAAGGATTTTAACTGCTCAAGAGAATTTTCTAAGACTAGCCATGACATTATCATGTGTCCTTCTTTTAATTCAAACCTTTAAAAAAATGTTGCAAGTAAAAGTTCTCTAAAATCCTTTTTAAAAAATGGCATACTTCATTCCAATAGCATCTCAGTCCAAAAGCCAGTTAAACCAGATGGTAGTTTTCCCAGATTTTACCATATAAGCAAGAAGTATTTCTACAGATGGGGGAGAGGAGACATGTCTATGGTCCCCAAGAATTCACTTTCAGAAATGGGCTTAAGATAGTAAAAGATGAAAAAAGCCCCATAGGGATGGGGTCTTTTAAGATAAAACTCACCCAAGTGCTTGACACATTTGGGATGAAGAGTGGACTGACACATTTCAGACTCTTGGTAACTTCAGACTGGCTGCCTGACACGAACCTGAAAATTTCTAACTTCCAGATGGTAGAAAGAAAGAGAGAATACTCCCACACAGTTGCAAAGTGAAACTTTCAAGGACATAAAACAAGACGAAAGGGAAACTCATCTGGTTTTTGTTTCAGGGACCTGAAGCAAAGTTTGTAACTGACCAGTCTTCAGGGCTAGCTTGAACAGAGGGCTTATAAGGGACCTACAGCAGTGTTTTATCCCATAGTAACCCCTCTTTATGACAGAATAACACAGAAAGACAAATTTATAGCATAAAGTACACCAGGTTTGCTACAACCTAAGATTTGTCACACAAATCCTATTTCTCGTTAATCAAAACTTTGCAGAGGAGACAGGCGGTGATTTTTATCATTCACTCGGCCAGTCTGCACAGAGAGAGAGAAGTCAGAAGCCTGACTGGTAAGAAATCCTTACGCTTTTGCCAACTTGCCAGGTTTCTGGGTTCCCATTCTCCAAGTGGTTTTGATGACCTTGTTTGCTGTACTGTAGCAGCGGGGGCCAAGCTGCATTACAAAAGAAAATCATCTTTTTCTTTTCATGGAAACATAGGGAAAAGCCTCTGGCTGCATGGGGAAGTGAATTAACATTTTCCATTCCGGTCAAAACAAAATATACGTGACAAAACACAGACACTAGTCACCCCACCCAGCACCCAAGTATCAACCTGGCAAGGCTCAAACTTGCCCCTGTTGGCTCCTGCTGTCTTTGATCCACTAAGTGGGGTGGGATAACCTCTCACCAGGAGTTATCAATGGGTGGACTCTAGGTAAGATAGAAGAGTGGATGGTCACCATGAGTTATGCCTGTTGAGCTTCCTTCAGGGCTCACTGAATGTGCCTGACTCAGACAAAGTAGGAGAGCCTGCTGGACTTCTGTCAGCAATTTCTTTGGGGAATCCTCTCCACACATACAAACATGCACAGCAAGGTAAAGACAACAAAAAGGCCTTTCAAACCAAGATTCCAGACCAGAAGAGGATTCTTCCAATATAACCTCCTATTCTCTGTCTAAATGGGGAGAAATCTTCCCAAACCAAGGCTCATCCTACTATTTAGGGAGAGCCAGCTAAAGCCTTGGAAGAAGCCAAACTGAGACCTCACAGGAGCCAAACTGAGGCCCTCCACAGGTGCTTAACCAAGATCCCTGAAGGCGTTGAACTGAGACCCATCCTAAAAACTGAGACTCCCATAGGAGCCGGAGCAACTGGGAGAAGGAAAGAGATGCTAGCTGGGCTTAGAACACTCACCAGACAAGTTTAAAAACATCTTTCTAGGGTGTAGTGTGGTGGCTCATGCCAGTAATCCTAACACTATGGAAGGCTGAGGCAGGCAGACCAAGGACAGCTTGGAGGTTAGAAGCTGTTTCACATTTAAGGGTTTCAACATGTGCTTTTTAAATAAGTAAATGACTAAAACATCTTTGTGTAAATAGTTATTGCCTTTTTCATAATTCAAGCTGCAGCTTAATGTCACCAACAAATTAAACAATAAATACACAGAGGCTCATGAACTACAAATTGTAAAACAGCTCTCACTGTAAATTAAAACACAGATAAATAACTTCTGCAGATACTTATTTATAAATTGAAGAAATTGCTCCCACAATTATAGAATTACTTTAAGGACATACAGCAAAAAAAATCTTAAAAATTAAACTTGTATATTATATAGACTTGTATATCAGTAGGTAAATGTCTGTTATTAGCACAAGGGAAGAACAAAATGTGAGAATCAGCTAGTTTGGTCTTTCCTTATTAGTGGGGAAAGGGGCGAAATTAGGCATTGTTTACAACTTTACTTGACACGACCCAGATTTTGAGAAAATTGTCTTTTTACCTTTCATTCCTATATTGACAATTGTCATGTGAGAGAACACAGGTCAATCATGGAAACAGACATTTTGAGTCATTTCAACTCATCTAGCTGGACATGCATAGACCCAAAACATAGTTCAATTTATTCCTGTTCCAAAATAGAGTTCAATTTATTTCTCAGGAACCAACTGAGAGGTCGTCTGACTTTGCTGGTATGCTAGTGTAAACCAGTAAGTATCTGAGACAGGTCTCAATCAATTTAGAGGTTTATTTTGCCAAGGTTAATGACCACGGCTCATGACACACCTCAGGAGGTCCTGAGAATGTGTGCTTCGGGTGGTTGGGTTACAGCTTTGTTTTATACATTTTAGGGAGACAGAAGTTATAGGTAAAGACATAAGTCAATATAAGTAAGTTATGCATTAGTTTGGGCCAGAAAGGCAGGACATCTCCAAGCAAGGGTAGGGAGTGTAGGAGGTTTCCAGGCTATAGGTGGATTTAAAGACTTCCTGATTGGCCATATGGTTGAAAGAGTTAAGCCCTGCCTGAATTCAGCATAAAGAAATGCTTGAGTTTAGATAAGAGGGTTGTGGAAGCCAGGGTTCTTGCTATGGAGATGAAGCCTCCAGGTAGCAGGCTTCAGAGAGAATAGATGGTGAATGTCTCTTATCAGACCTTAAAAGATGTCAAACTCTCTGGAAAATACGTAGTATGGGAAAGAGATTCTCTACTCAAAACAAATTTCTCTCATACGAGACAGCTTGCAGCACCATTTCAGAATATCTCAAAGAAATATATTTTGGTATAAAATACTGTGATTTCCTTCGGGCCTGTTATCTGTCATCTGATACTATACCAGAGTCAGGTTGGAATTTGGTATCTTATTGCTACAAGGAATCTGTTTTGCCAGTTTTAAGATCTCTGTTTTAACGTTAATGCTGGTCAGTTGTGTCTAAACTCCAAAGGAAGGAGGGTACAATAAGACATGTCTGACCTCCCACCACCCTTCTCATTATGGCCTGAACCAGTTTTTCAGGTTTCTTTGGGGTCCCATTGGCCAAAAGGGGAGTCCCTACAGTCGGTTAAGGGGCTTATTTTGGTTTACACTAGTAATCCAGAGAGGGGATTAAGCCCTGTTTAACTCTCTACCCTCATTTTCACCTGGTTTGAAAAAAGATTCACACAGATTCACCAATTACTATTATTATTATTATCATTTTTGAGACAGAGTCTTGCTTTGTCACCCAGGCTAGAGTGCAGTGGTACAATCCTGGCTCACGGTAACCCCTGCCTCTGGGTTCAAGTGATTCTTGTGCCTCAGCCTCCTGAGTAGCTTGGACTGCAGGTGTGTGCTATCGTGCCTGGCTAATTTTTTGTATTTTTAGTAGATACAGGGCTTCAACATGTTTTCCAGGCTGGCTTTGAAATTCTATCCTCATGTGATCTGCTGGCCTCTGCCTCCCAAAGTGTTGGGATTACAGGCATGAGCCACCACGCTCAGCCACCAATCATTATTATTGTTAATTTTTTCTTTTAGCACACAGTTACTGGCTTGAATTTTTTTAACAATTTTTTTTTTTTTGGTAGAGATGGTTCTTGCTATGTTGCCCAGGCTGGTCTTGAACTCCTGAGCTCAAGCAATCCTCCCCCCTCAGTCTCTCAAAGTGCTGGGATTATAGACATTAGCCACCACACCTAGTTCACCAATTATTAACAATTTCCATAGTTTGGTGTCTCT
>NW_012116389.1:251573-252570 GCF_000951035.1 Colobus angolensis palliatus
TGGTGGCACACACCTGTAACCCCAACTACTTGGGAGGCTGAGGCATGAGAATTGCTTGAACTCGGGAGTTGGAAGTTGCAGTGAGCCGAGATTGAGCCTCTGTACTCCGGCCTGGGTGACAGACTGAGACTCTGTCTCAAAAAAAAAAAAAAAAAAAGATATCTTTCCAGGAACTAGTTCTTCATTGCATTGCAATTAGGCTCAAGCACCATGGTCGACATCACCTTATTGATAGGAAGAGCACCAGAGATGGCCTTCACTGCAAGAGAAATAAGTGGCCACCAGAGCTCATCTCCAGGTCCATCACACCAGTAGGAGGTTAACAAACCATGAGCAGGCATCCACCCACAAAGGTGGATCCTAGATGAGCCTCCAAATTTGTAATTGCTGGACAGGTTCTTCCTGCCCACTGCACAGACAAAATCATTTCACTGAGACCAGGGCATTGCAGTAAAGTAAGAGCTTAATTGACACAAGACGGGCCATGCCACATGGAGATGAATTTATTAATGAAAATCAATCTCTCCAAAGGCTCAGAGGTTAGGGGTTTTCAAGGATAGTTTGGTGGGCAGGGGACTAGGGAATGGGGAATGCTGATTGATTGGGGATTAAATCACAGGGTGTGGAAAATGGTCTTCGTGTGCTGAGTTTGTCTCTGAGTGGGGCCACAGGACCAGCTGAGTAATGAGTCACAAGCCCGGGTGGGGTCAGTCTGAAAACATCTCAAAAAACCAATTATGGGTTCTACAGCAGGGATGTTATCTATAGAAGCAATTAGGAAAATCACAAATCTTATAACTTCTGGAACAGCAGTTGGTTATGGTTTAAGCCTATATGTTAGCAGAATTCAGGCCTTTCTCATAATTCTAACCTTGTGGGCTTTCATTAGTTTTACAGAGGTGGTTTAGTTTTGGGAAGGGCTGTTATTATCCTTGCTGTAAGGTTAAGTTACAAACTAAATTTCTCCCAAAGTCAGCTTGGTCTACACCCAGGAATG